>NW_017306758.1:163938-165379 GCF_000935625.1 Nanorana parkeri | reverse complement strand
TATATATTAATAAAAGACAGACCTTATCAAACAAAGCACAATAAAGCAACATGTCAACGTTTTAATTAACTCACTTGTAGAAGTATTGTATAATGCTAGTTTCCTTTTCTGTACAAATTTTTCTCTATAGCTATATTTTCTTCTTAACGGAGCTTGACTTGGCAAATATTAACATTTCTCATTCCTCTTGTATGCTTAAGTAGAATTTACCCCCAAACCCCTATCACATGCAGTTCTGCAAGGACAGTGGCAGTGTAATTATGTGTTTTTTTTAGAGATGAAACATAAATTGTATGCTGAGATAAAATCTCCGATAACAGACGGCCTGCTGCAAAGACAAGCCTGGAGCTCCCAGCATAATCTTCTGAAAAAATTGATTTGTTTGATTATTGTTTCTGACAACCTGCAAACCATCAAAATCACAATTTGCTTGCAGTGCTGCTACACAGGGCAGTACATGTTTTAATAGGATAAGACTTGTCTAAAATTAGCACAAAACTCAATTTGTGTTATCTGATGTAAGTGTAACTGTTTACTAATTTACATGACATTGATATACAGGTTTCACTATTTAATCACTGTATCAGACAGATCATTTACTCTACATAACAATTATTTGAACAGGTCTTTTCCTCTTCCCAATAACATTTAGGCTGCCCATACACAGGTTGAGATTGATGCATTATAAAAATGTTTTTGTAGTAATAATATCCCAGAAATTGTACTGGTAGAACTCTAAACACCAGCATTCGTTATACAGTAAACTCCCCATTATCCAGCATTTAAGCAACCTGCACTCTCAAGCAACCGGCTAACAAAATCAAGGACATAATGAATTCTCAATTTTCTTTTTTGCAGGTGGCTTAATGCACACTAAAACATTATTAGTTGCTTGGTGCACACAAAAAAATTTGTTAGCAACAAAACTAATTTAGTTGCTAACAAAATTTGTTGTTTGCATCTTGCTGCCAGCCGACAGCTAGATTCTGCGAACAGCAGCAAATTGTAAACAATGGGGAGCAATAGCCAGCCTACTATTGGCTAATTCAATTTGCAAAAGCCAATAGCAGGTTGACTTTTTTTTTGCACCCGCCCACTGAGCAGAGGAGCGGACCTGAGAGATAACTTTCTCTCTCAGGTCCGCTCCTCTGCTCAGTGCGAGGCGTTTCAATAGCCAGCCTGCTATTGGCTATTTCAAATTGAAATAGCCAATAGCAGGTTGGCTATTGCACCCACCCACTGAACAGAGAAGTGGACCTGAGAGAGAACTTTCTCTTTCTGTTCCGCTCCTCTGCTCAGTGGAAGGGGTTTCAATAACCAGCCTGCTATTGTTTATTGCAATTTGCAATTTCTAAGTGTGGCTATTGCTCCTGGCTGCTTATATTCATTTGTCGGCTGCAGAAGCTAGCCGGCAGGTTAATAGGGCTTCAGAGGGGGGGGG
>NW_017306758.1:155586-163660 GCF_000935625.1 Nanorana parkeri | reverse complement strand
GGCGTGGGGGGGGGGGGGGGGGGGGGTGCCCTGCCAACTCCTGCCCTTCAGCTGTGCTTTAAATACAAATCCCAACATGCCTCTGCCTCTGCTTGGATTAATATAGCTCTGCTGTCGTTGGGTTTCCCTTAAGCTTAACACAATGTTTGCTGATGCCTGTTGCTAAGGATTATTCTCTGGCAGGGCAATGAGACAGAATTTGCTGGAATTACGAATATTTATGTCTCCTTGTCAAATCACTGGGAGGTTTATTGCTAGTGGTGCGTGCTGGGAGAGGATATAAATATTTGGGGTGAGCATGCAGGAAGGTTCTTGCCTCCTGGGCTGCCACCAGGAGAAGAGGCTGTGTTGGAGGTCTTTTGCCTCCCAGACTTGCTGCTTGGGGAGGGTGATGCTGAAAGTTGGCCTGTGTCTTAGGAGCCTGGAAGGTTTTATGCTGCCTTGCTGGAGAATACATCCAGAAGGAGTGGAACAAGAAGACGTCTGCTTGTTTGGTACAACTTGAGAATAGGTTTTATTGCTAAATAGTGTGTTGAATAGCTGGATACAAGCTTCTGCCGCGGGACAGTGCAGGAAGCTCTGGCTGCTCACACTAGTAACTGGCACCATTTCCTATTTTACCCTGCAACAAGTTGAGGATTGCACCCTGAGAGCTAAAATGTTAACCCCTTGAGCCATTTGGGGGTCCTCCTTATCCATCTAGGGGTAAGGGGGTGGTATAATGCTTTGGTTGTGCATTTTTCTTTAGATGCTTAGTTGAATCCACCAGGTTTGTGTCTTTTTTAATTTAATGTTACCAGGGTGGTGTGGCATGTTTATTGCTACTTTAGTCTTTGCAGTGAATGTGCAGTACATTTCTAACACAGGTCTAGTTATTCTGGAGGAGTTGCATTCACTATGTTCATTATTGACAGTTCTCGGAAATAGTTCCAGTGTTCAGCCATGTATGATTTTTTTCAGACTCCTGTGTAGAATGCTTCCAATGATTTATTTTATGTGGCTCTCCTTTGCTGCACAATTAGATATGTTTGTTTTAAGTATACCCTTACCTTTAGCTAACAGCCATACATTATCGCTGTTTAACATATTTGTCATTATTTTATAAGCAGAAAAAAAACATTGCTCTAGGAAACTACTTTAATGCAAAATTAAAGCTGCATATTATTGGTTATAATTTTTTTTATTATAAACTGGTTAGGCTCATTTTTATTACCTATACAGCCAAGGAAATAATGTCAACAGTATACCAATATATACAAACAAATGAATACTTTTTTTGCCGGAAATACCATAAATTACTCATAAAGATACATTTTCATGGATCTTACATAAATTATTTTGTGAAAGCAGCATTCTATATATGTATGTACGATGGGCTAGGTACTTGCACACAATACTACCAGTACTAGAACTGGGTCCACACCTTAGAAGACTACAATGATAGTGTGGAAATGGGCACTCACAGAACTAAAACCTACACTTGCCCAATTCCTTGTTTGTAAATTCAGTCAAGGTTTACTGTATCTCACCTGTTTCATATATTCACATATTATTTTAGCATATTCATTATCTTAGTATAGATATATAAGCAATTGATTTTCACAGTTGGCTGTTCTCCCATCCATGCTTTTGCAGAATGCTCCAAGCATACAATTGCTCTTTTTTATTCCAGTTATACAGCAGGAGGGGGAAGTGGAAGCTCTCTCTCAGTTGTCTAACCCAGGCTGCCTGTGAAGTTGGCTGCAGGGATAAATAAACCAAGAGAAATTTAAACATAAATGCAGTAAATAAGAATAAATTTAATGCTAGACTTTTAAACTAAAAATATCACATCACATGCTTCTGTAGGTAGCTGCATTGTTACCAGTTAATGCTGGAATAGGTCATGAATAAACATGAACAGCTGAGAAGGAATCCCTTATTAAATATTCTTACTGTACATATTCCATTGGAAACGTATTTATAAAGCCATCTTCAAAACCTAGATCCAGAGCTGAGATTTAAACTTGTTCTCTCAGTAAATGTATAACTCTGCCTGAACACATTCCTGTCACTATACACTGCAATGGTATATTGTTTTGTTTTTTTAAACTGTAATTGTATCATTAAAAAAGCAGTCCTTGAGCTTTAGTCATTGGTTTTGCATTGGCTGAGATGGTGCCAGTTAGCTGCAGGCAGGAAGAAGCATTTCCATAGTCTCCTCTGCCCCCGATATCAGACTTCATTATTGTAAAGGTAAGAAGCTGCAGCAGGGGCTGATCTGTATCTAACATTTGTAAACGATTTAACAGAACTCCACAGGCATCAACATTTACATGATTGTGTCACATCTGAGCCAGAGATCAGAGAGATCTCCATCACATCATATGTTCCAACATGAGCAATTTACTAGTTACATAACATGAAATAGCACTGCTTGTTGTGAGTCTGATATATTGCTCATGTTTGAACAGCACCATCTGTTGTGAATCATTGTAGCACTCGCGTAGAAGGATTGGAGTGCCCCAAATTCTTTCAATACAATATCTGAGTCAGCATCTCAATCTAGAAAGTAGATGCTGACCGTGGAGGATGCCAGAACAAAGATGGCATTGTAGTTCTGGTGAAAGAAGCAGATGAAGGCATTGTCAGGAGGGGGAACTGTAGTCACTGTAAGAACTAATAATTCATTTAGGGGCGGCTTCACACCTCTGTGTTGTTGTAACATGATTTTAATGTGTGTTACTGCAATGCACAGACCATAGTGCATTGTGGTTCCAATGGTATTGAAAAGCAAAGCACATGCAACAGAAACCACCATGCATGGTAGTGCACTGTCATACATTGTGGGGTGCTGCTCTGGGTGTAGGTCACTATGGTGGGTTGGCAGTCCCTTCAAATCAATGGGCTGTATTAACACATGCTTTGAGGCATATGCAAAAACTGACCACATTGGAATTGAAGGATGGCCCAAATGTTACATACCAATTAGCACGCATGCACTTAACATGGTAAAATACACCGCTGATGCTAAATCTGCAAAATTCTAATTTTCCGTAAGCAAATAATTTGTGTTATGCTGGCCATACACTTTGAGGGATTTTTCTCACTTGATTCTCTAATCCATGCTAACAGTATGGGGTAATGTCCCCTGCTGGGACAAATTGTATTCTGACAACGCTGGGTGGGCTGCTGTCAAATCCCCAGACTTTGCCTGCAGCTAATTGGATGCAGGCACTGCTGTCCAGAAGAAAATGTTCAAGACTGGTTCCTTTGAATATGGTTAAGTGAAGAATCCACTTTTATCAATTGGAGGTGTGCCAACTGGTTGACTTTTGGCAGATTCAGAAGGGCATGACCAGTGTATGGCCAGCTTTACTGTAATGTTTATGTTCTGACTCCCCAGTCTAAGCATTGAAAGTGTAATCTCTGTAACTTGCGGTTGTGGCAAAATAGCAATAACCCCAATCTCAGTAATTTGGCAGACAGTTGACTCAATCCATATGACACCTTCAAGACCGTTAAAAAGTTGAATCCAAACTGTGCAGATCTTTACAACGGTGAACATAGGATTGGTCAAAAGATCATAATGTAATCCACTCAGCAAAGGAGAGGTATCTGAGATGCAGAATGGAACATAATGAAGAAGGGTAGAGCTATCTACAGAGAAGAAAACCTAAACTATGGGGAGACAAATACCAGAGACAGATAAAGCACATAATATTTAAAGGCATATCACAAAGCATGTGTTACATGACAGTTTACTTTACTTTAGATCAAGGCTTCACAAGTGGCCTTTTGTAAGTGCTGACAACACTATCTAGTATACACACACACCACCAAAACCAGTAGTATAAAAGAAACACCTCGGCATCTTCTGGTTTCCAGGATACTGTGAAATAGTACATAATTATATATTACTGCACGTGACCTTCGCATAATGTTCCTTCAACAAAGATTTATACAATGGTTATATAAATTGTGTGCTCGGTGTAATTTGTTTACAAACAATGAAGCATGTAGCTCAGGAATAAGTGTGAGTAATCGGCCCTATTCATTTATCTACAGAAATGTGCAACATGGTATATTCCACAGCAAGGAAATTGAGAACATCTCTATTGTGATTAGTATAACTTACAGCTTACTGCTTTTACTGGCTGAATACAAATTTTAAAGATGCCAGCTTTATGAGTATATTGGGTGTCTTTGTCAGGTATTATATAAAACTGTATCTAAAAACCACTTTGTTATATACCACACAACTAAGGCCCTGTTCACACCTAAGCCAAGCCATGTGATTAACACACACTGTTTTCCGAGCATTGTGTTGTCATTCATTTGAATGGCACCCCAAAACACTCCTCCCAGCCACCGTGTCCTGCAACGCATGGTACCGCAGTATTGTGCAACACTTTGCGCAGCGCTTTACACTATCAGGAGGACATTACAGTTACAGTACAAATCAAGACAAGATGGTAAGGAGGGCCCTTCCCCTGAGGGCTTACAATCTGAATGGAGGGGGAAATGATACATGAGGAGGTAGCTGTGGGAATGCATTATTTGATTTTTTGAGGAGCAGCGGGTGGTCAACAGTGTCAAAAGCAGCAGAGAGGTCTAATAGCAAGAATACAACTGATACAGAAACCCAACTTGTTTGCAAAGCTTGCACCTTTAAAGTGTATGTAAATCGATCTATTTTTCAATGTTTTTTTGGCATCATGTCTCACTTTATACAGTTTTCATAAGTACATTATACATTAGTACGTTATCTGTATTCCTCTTGTAAAGTTTCTTACTTGGAGATGCTGTCAGTAATGGCTCTTCCAGTTAAAAGCTGACAATGCGAAGTCACTGCCTCACAATTAGCTGCAGTGTTGTCAGCTTGCTGTGCAAGCTCTTTCAGTTGGTCATTGGGTTGCCCATCATATTTTAGTTGGTCAGCCAACTGAAGGAGCACACACAGTTCAGGATATGAATCCTGAACCCATTCATATAGATCAATTTATATCAAGCCTTGAAACCATGTTTTTACCTTCTCAAGTTGCTTTGCACACTTGTACTTCAGATCGGGGTTTGAAGGGCAGGACAGTGAGCCAGTCAGTCTCCTTTACATTTCAGTACTGCCAGTCTTACGCTGACATTTTCAGTGTGGTCCTGTGCCATCATTGTTCAGTCAAAACGATGGAAACAGAAAACTTACCAACCAAGCCATACTGCTCTTGCAGAGAAATGTGAGATCATGAGCCTGTCCATGCCGTCTGAAGGGAGTGTATCTATTTTAAAAGCTGTTGAACAGAACTGAAATATTTTGTAATTTTAAATAATAGTTACTGGTCAGCATTTTTATGTCCTCTTGTTTTTTAATTAATTTTTCAGGTGGTAAACGTCCTCCAGTTGCTCAGGCTGCTAGACCTGTTCCTCCTGCAAACCAAAGCTCCAACCTTCAGTCTGCCCAGCAAGGTATAACACTATTGACCATACTCATTGGATAGACTATTGTAGAATGAGGAACGGTGCATGACGACAAAGTAATTATGTTTGATTCAGCAGGAAAATCTTTCCTAAATATGGAAAGATAAGCCAAAGTACCATTCCTAATAACAGTATTTAATAAAAACACTGAAATTATAATAGCACACAAACCAGTGTCTGGATTGATGAAGACAGAACCAAATACAACATTGAAGCAATATGATCTACAGAGAAAGACAGATATAGACATACATGCAGATCAGAGGCCAATTGCCTTTTTGGTTCTGTTTTCTATTTACCAATGTAAGATTTTCAGAGGCCTCCCAGCAATTGTTTTCTTATTGTTTATGACTTTAAAATGTGGTATTTTTTAATATTGATTGAGCATCCTGTCTGGGAATCCCAAAAATTCATTATGGAATCTAATTTAGGGTTCTGAACCACTGACTGCTCATTTAAAATATAAACAAAATCTCAGGACTATTGAATAAAGCAGTGCAGAAAGCATCAAGTATGTGCTAAGTGTTATAACCCCATATGAATTCATTAATTTACTGTATTCAGACAAGTAAAGTAGGAATTGTAATTAGTTGCTAGGGGGTTATATCGCTTTGCTCCTTACACTGCATTGTTAAATGACGCTTATTCCTTTAACCTTTACTAAAATTTATATGTAGTCATTACGGGCATTCACGTAATTCCAGCTGCAAAGTCTCCACGTGAAACGGGAACAGTTCCATGATTCTGGGTGAGAAGAGTAGCTGGGATAAAGATGGCTGTAAGCTTTGAAACTGTAATCTCATCACTCTTGATGAATAGATCCAGCTTGGCAGTAGGATTGTTTTTAGCAATGTCTTGCTTGTCACGAAAAGATTTTTTCTCTGTGCTAGAGATGTACTGTTCTGCACTGTGTAGTAGAATCGTTTTGGCATATGTGCCAGTCCTGACAGTGAACATCTGTGGGCTTAGTGTGTTTGCAGTGTGTGGTATGGACTAACCTTGTAGTAGTGCGGTCAGGTCTTGTCCACTTGGTAAAGTGACAGCCCAAGACGAATCTTTGTTCACTTCTGGTGATAAGAGTTTTGACTTCAGGAGGAATCTCCGGATCTTTGACAGGATCTAGAAGACTGAAGTCGTCAGTTGTAGCTTCTTCTGGATGATCCAGCAGGAACTCAGGACCTGTTAACCAAGAAGAGATTTGCGAAGACACTGGCAGACACTGGCCTGGTGGCATAATCTGCAGCAGTGATTTCTGATAGAACATAATGGCATTGTTCAGGCTTGGAAGCTAACTTAGCTTTCCCAAACAGAAACCCTTTGTGGGTTTGATTAGAAGAGTCTCTCACCTTGAGGTAGGCAACAGCTGCTATGGTCTCAGTAGATGCATCTGAGAAGATCTGAAGCTCTTTTCTCTGACTTACAGCAAGGGAAGCTGAAGTGTACCAGCTTGACATTTGAATTCCATGTAAGGTATGTCGAGATTGCTGTCTCTGTAAGGATTTACCTTGTATGGTGATGGGAGCCACAAATCCCACTGGATCGTATAGGCTGTTCACCACTGACAGAACACCACGTTTGGTAAATGGCTTGTCTGCAGAGCTGACTTGAAAGCCGAAGTTATCTTTTAATAAGTCCCACCGTAGGCCCAGACTTCTCTGTACAGGTGGCATGTCCATTCCCAGATTTAAGTCTTTAAACCCTGTGGCATGATCGCCAGGTTGAAAGGCTTTCATAACAACAACATTGTTTGAGACAGTCTTATGGTGTCTGAGGTTGGTCTCAGAAAGCATACCTTGAGTCTTTGGTAGCAGGTCTATTGCTTCTTCATGAAGAGGAGAATCATCTTGCACGATGACTGGTGTAGAAGACTCTGATGAGTTTCCCGAGAGGTTTACTGCTTTTGGAGTCACTGGAGTGATGCTTGAGGAATCAGGTGCGTTGTCCTGGGTGTTTGCATCAGTGGATTCCTGCTCGTCCGAGCTGTTGAAGGAAATCTGGTGCGTAGTCTTACCAGAACTATTGCAGGGTGGTGTTGTGATGTTGTCTTGGTTTACCTGTACGATGATCTTATTGGAGCATACATCACCTGAGGCATGAGGTTCACAATCTCGTTTGACTCCAATAAGTACCCAACCTAGATCAGTCTTTTGGGCATAAGGATCATCATCCCAGCCATTGTGCTGCTGACGTACCTTGTGTACTCTCAGGATGTCTCTGCCTAAGAGAAGCATTATTTTGGCATTGTTGTCAAGTGGTGGGATGCAGTCAGCTAAATGTTTTAGGTGAGGTTCCCGAAGAGCATCCTCTGGTGTAAGAATCTCCTCCCTGTCATTCTGTAACTGATTGCACTCAATGAGACTAGGAAGATCAATTCTCTCCGTTCCTTTAATAAGAGAAATGATGAATTCAGCATTGGTGGTTCTTCCTGTGAGTTGCACTGTACCAGCACAGGTGTGCAATGTATAGGATAGCATGTTACCCTTTATGCCGAATAAGTCAAAGAACTCTGAAGTGGCAAGTGAGTGACTGCTTTGGTCATCTAAGACTGCATACATCTTGATTGCCTTTTCAGGTTGTCTTTGGCGAAACACCTTGACAAGAACTATTTTTGCAAGAGTCTTTC
>NW_017306758.1:154175-155203 GCF_000935625.1 Nanorana parkeri | reverse complement strand
CTCTCTGGACAGTCATCAAACCTTGAGAGGCTGGTGTTAATGAGCTCGCGGCGTACCATATATCTGGCGAAGTCAGCCATGTCTGATCTCTCACTCTTTGGTGCCAAAGTAACTTGTGGAACCCCTTGGGTGTGAAAGTTCTCTGGTGATGTAGGGTGAGGTTTACCAGTATAAAATGATGTTACATAGTTACATAGTATTTGAGGTTGAATAAAGACATTAGTCCATCAAGTCCAACCTATTAGGATCTTAGGATGTTGCACGGGTGTTTAACTTTGGTATAGTCTCTAAGGCTTCTGCTGGCTGTGGCTTGAGCTGCGGCTTGTCGCTGGAAGTCACCTTGTTGTTGGCAGGAGGTGATGTGGTTTGCTGCGTAGATTCACTTGTGTTGTAGACTTGAGGAGGCTCAGGCATTTGAAGCTGAGAGGTCTCTGTGTTGAGAGTCAGAACAGTGTTGTTAGTAAGAGGTACAGGCGATGACTCTGTATCTTTGCAAACATTATGCTTTAGCACATATTCACTGGTGCGTTCAATTGGATCTTCCAGTTCTGCTGGGATAAGACAGTCTGAGTTAGTACTTTGTCCCATTGCTTGTTCAAGGACTTTCAGCCTTGCTAGGGCAGCTGCTTCCTCCCTTTCCATTTGCAGAATCTTTATTTGGGAATCCGCCTCTGCTTGTTGAGCAGCCATTTGTGCTTGGAGAGCTTTGCCTTGAGCTTGACGAGTTTCCATCTCTGCATGGCGAGCTGCCATCTCTGCTTGGCGAGCTGCCATCTGTGCTTCCATCTCTGCTTGGTGAGCTGCCATCTCTGCTTGGCGAGCTGCCTTTTGTGTTTCTACCTCTGCTTCTTTCCTGGTAAAGGAGCTTTGCACCTTTTTTGATTCCGCATCAGCGCGGGCCTCTATTACCTTGTCGCTTAATGTAGAACTTCTGGAGCGAGAGGATCCTAGAAGAACGTGCCGTGTGCTTGGTTGATGTTGATCTGTGAGATCTGGTCTCCTGCAGTTGAGCAATGCGGAGTTCTGCC
>NW_017306758.1:144282-151533 GCF_000935625.1 Nanorana parkeri | reverse complement strand
TAGTCTCTAAGGCTTCTGCTGGCTGTGGCTTGAGCTGCGGCTTGTCGCTGGAAGTCACCTTGTTGTTGGCAGGAGGTGATGTGGTTTGCTGCGTAGATTCACTTGTGTTGTAGACTTGGGGAGGCTCAGGCATTTGAAGCTGAGAGGTCTCTGTGTTGAGAGTCAGAACAGTGTTGTTAGTAAGAGGTACAGGCGATGACTCTGTATCTTTGCAAACATTATGCTTTAGCACATATTCACTGGTGCGTTCAATTGGATCTTCCAGTTCTGCTGGGATAAGACAGTCTGAGTTAGTACTTTGTCCCATTGCTTGTTCAAGGACTTTCAGCCTTGCTAGGGCAGCTGCTTCCTCCCTTTCCATTTGCAGAATCTTTATTTGGGAATCCGCCTCTGCTTGTTGAGCAGCCATTTGTGCTTGGAGAGCTTTGCCTTGAGCTTGACGAGTTTCCATCTCTGCATGGCGAGCTGCCATCTCTGCTTGGCGAGCTGCCATCTGTGCTTCCATCTCTGCTTGGTGAGCTGCCATCTCTGCTTGGCGAGCTGCCTTTTGTGTTTCTACCTCTGCTTCTTTCCTGGTAAAGGAGCTTTGCACCTTTTTTGATTCCGCATCAGCGCGGGCCTCTATTACCTTGTCGCTTAATGTAGAACTTCTGGAGCGAGAGGATCCTAGAAGAACGTGCCGTGTGCTTGGTTGATGTTGATCTGTGAGATCTGGTCTCCTGCAGTTGAGCAATGCGGAGTTCTGCCCTTTCTTTGGCAACTTGCACTAGGAGATCTCTTTGTTGGTTTAGTGCATCAGTCCTGGTCAGTTCTGCTGAAGAGTCCTCTATATTACAGTCCTGCAAGAAAGCTGTGTATTTTGCAGACAGTCGCTGATAACGTTCATACGCAGCAGATAGGTGATCTATAGAGTCTCTTGATTCAGCTGGTTGATCATTAAAGTGTGACAAAACTGACATGCAGTGTAAAGTTCTGTCCCAGAGGTCTGACAGATTGCTGGAGAACTCATCTCTAGTGTATTCATAGTTTTCTCTGAGCTTCTGTGTCAGTTTTATTGTACGTTTGGGTCTCACACTCTGTTCGCCAATATCTGCAGAATCTGCTCCCTGTACGTCTGCGGGTTCAGAGGCATGATGAATCTGCGTTGGTTCAGCCATAAAAGAGTGTTCAGAGCCTTGTCTAGACATTTTTCACGGTTTTGCAAAAAATGGTACTGTCTCTTTAAGAAGACGAACAGCAGCTTAGACAGGTGGGGTAACACAGTTCAATGTAGAGAAATAGTTTTCAACATTCACATGAAGTGCAGTAAGCTTGTGCGACCGTGTGCTTTCACAAGATGGCGGCTGGCACTGAGCTTGATTGCAGATTAGGCACACACATATACACAGCAGGCTGTATGAATTCTATGCATTTTTTGACTATTCTGACTCCGATTGTTGTGATAGCGATATATCCCTTGTGAGACCTCTATGCCTGGCCTGTATAAGCAGATATACTCACTGCGGACAATCCTTGTCAGATAGCTGAACTCGTCAATACCGATTCATTCAAAAGAGGTGTTTATTCTTAACATCAGGGTTACAGCAGATGATAGGAACAGCAGATGACTGGTTATAGTATTGTGCGGTCAAAAAATGATGCCTTTTCTATCGTACTGTGCAGATTACATGTGTCCTAGTTACATGTGGCCTGTTAGCTGTGGCCATGACACATGAAGTACTGCTTTTAGGAAGAAGGGTGGGGCTTACGTAAAAAGGAACTGAGTCATCGATCTCAGTGATAATCAGGGAAGGGAAACATAGAAAATATATGTACATTACCAAGAAAGGCCACTAGATGGCAACATATAATAAAACATGGATTAGCCATGAGAAAATGGTTAGGCAAATCACACTATGTAAAACTTCTATCTACTAACAATGCTAATATTAACTGAGGCTATGCATCTCATATTCTATGCCCCATTGGGGCGGCACAATGTGCATGCATGTTGTGTTGTACTTTATACTGTAATAATAGCCATAAACAACAGTTTTTATGGGCTTACCATAGTATCATTTGTTATAGGTAGTGTTAAACCATGACGTTTTGGCACTTCTGTTTGTAATAATTTATTGTGCAATATGAATATTTGAGAGCTTTCAGTAACTTTTTTCTTTCAGCTCCTCCAGCTGGTGGGAGATCAGCACCAAGGCCTGCTCCAGGTGGCAGATTTCCCGAGGGTCAAGGTGACAATGCTGTGTTTATTATTCTCTTGTACAATTAGATTTCATGGTGTACCACAGAGTTATTGTTTGCTTTTATAGCCAAACCTTTTTTTTGGCTTAAGTTCTCTTTTGGGTCACAGGAGTACATTTACTAATGTACTCCCATGACCAAAACTCAGCATATAGCGGGTTACTGCCCGCAATATGCTGACAGCACAGAGCTTTGCTCCAACTGGGAAAGATCCCAACAACATTGTCGGAATCCACACTGCTGCCTGATTGACAGCTGCCTCTGCCTCTCTAGAGCCAGAGCCAGCTGTGCCTGCCCCCTCCCCTGTGTGTCCTTCCAATGAGGGATGGAGGAATAGAGAGGGGAGGGGGAAATCCCTGCGGGCAGTTGCCCACAGTAACCAATCAGTGTTTATCTTCAGTTTGTTAATATGGCTTCTGAAAATTAAAGATAAAAGCGGATTGGTTTCTATGGGCAACTGCTCCAGATTCTGTCTGCTCCAGTTTGATTAAATTCCTCTGTTGTTTTTATACTTTATTTATTAAAACTTTATTAGGCTATATATTTTATTAAACTTTATTTTGAAACCTCCATAGGATTTGTTGCTGCATCTTCCCTTTTGGATGTCACTACTTATTTTGAGAAAAATGTTCCCACTTTTTAATTTATATCAGCAATTAGACAAGTCCAGACATTAACACAGATTGTGTTTTTCTTTTTAATAAAGAACACCAGACACACTATTTTATCTAAACAGATAATTTAAAACTCAGCTCAGGGCACAGCTATTTTTATGTTGTTTTCAATTTTTAATACTCACATTAACACTGTCAAATTACTTCGGGAAGTCTCTAAGCTCTGATGAGTGCTGCAGATTTGTACAGTGGAAGGCCACAGTCAGGCCTTCCTGCTGCATCAAAATGTGCTCTATGGCCTGCACCAGTTTTAGTGCTGTGCTTCTAGCAAAACCAAAAATAAATGCAGAAATTTTGTTGAACATAGTCAGACCTCATTTGTTTGTGGTCAAAACTACTAATTTATCTCTTGGTATTTTGATTCCAGTTTAAGTGGTTTAAATTGCTGGAAATGTTCATGTGTATGGCCAGGTTTACAGTTTTACTTGTAGGATAAATGTAAACAATAAGAAGCTGTGAGTGACCTTCCCTCCTTCTTAGTATGCCATAATTTCGGTGGGGGCACAAGCACAGCTCGGCTCCCACTGACTCCTGGTGGTCTTAAAGCAGGGTGTGCACAGACAACACATTATTACCGATTTATGGTTTAGAGGATCTGTTCATTTTCAAATTGACATATTAGCATGCCTCCAGTTTAGGAAACAGAGCTACAATTAAGTTAAGTTTAAAACATTTGTGACAGAAACCATAGAAACATTTTTGTTTGTGCTGGAGTTCTTTTTTTAACATTTATGTTTTTAACATTTTACAAACTGGTGTTTTATATAATGTTATGTATAACATTATATAATAATCCTTATTTAAGAAACACTGAAGATAAGGTGCAACCATGGCAGCCAGTTTGCACAACATGCCTGGCTTTATAATAAAAAAGTCTAGCACTACCTTCGTGCTAGTTAATAGCCCATGTGAACTGACTATTTAAGATACCACAAGAGAGGGAGAGGATGTGTTCCATCTCTGAGACCTACAGCTTTCTTTTTTTAAACAGTTTGCATAGAAGTCACCACCTGCTGGTTGGAAATGGTACATTTGAAACATTCATATGCAATGTTTTTGTATAAACAAAATCATTTGTCTTTGGAACACAATAAATCTGTAGAAACCTGTATACAACTGTGTCTTCAATTTCCTTACTGCAACAAGCAAAATCTGAATATTTGTCATTGGACAAAATCAGGCGTATTTAGTCAGCCATTGTTACAAGCAATGACAAAGTGTAGCATATAGTAATCAATAGTAACCAATCACTAGTCCCTATACTGTGGTCAGATTAGAGAAGCATGATTATTGGTTGCCATGTTGTTTGCTTTATACATCGCTGTTTATCTTATTGAACAGCCTCAAGGGGCAACTTAAAGTGACACTAAATGTAGGAGGTAAATCTTAAAAAATACATTCAAGTACCCTAACTACTAACACATATGTATCTATTTGTGTATCACTCGGCTGTAGATCCTCAAATCATCTCTGAATTGGTGCTGACACTGTCCTTCTTTCTGTAGGGTGGTCACTGTTGTTCCGCATGGTCCCTGTGTGTTTTGTAAAGTAGCCACTGCTCCAAGCTCGCTCCTGTGATGGACTACAATCTGTGAATCTGATGTTTAGTTTACTAGTTTGTATTGAGGTTGTAGTCCATCACAGGAGTGAGCTTGAAGCTGTGGCTACTTTACAACACACACAGGGACCATGGGGAACAAAAATAGCCAACAGTGTCCGCACCAATTCAGAGATGATTTGAGGATCTACAGCTGAGTGATACACAAATACAATACATTTTTGTTAATAGTTAAGGTTCTTAAATGCATTTTTAATATGCAACTCCTGAGTTAAGTGGCACTTTAAATGTCTATACAGATATAATGAAACATGACAGGTAGTAAATATTGTTTACAAAATGGAGAGATTAATGCTCTAAGCTACAATCAAACTGCATGAAAGATCCCTTGTATAGGATATGCCATTTAATATTTAGAAGGGCCTAAACTTTCTCTGCAGGTGGTCCTCCTGTTTCACAGACTGAACAAGCATATACAGCTGCAGCACCCAGGGAAGAGAAGCCCAGTGGATTCACAGCACAAGGTGTTAGAGAGGACCGACCTCTTCGTCAAACTCTATCCTACACTGCTGCACCTTCAACCACTACAGCAGCTCCCACACGCCAGTCCCAACCACAAGAAGATGAAGAGGAGGAAGCTAATAGCTATGACTCAGATGAAACAAGTGAGTGGGTGGAAAAGTAAATGATTTAATGGCAAAGCACGTTGTTTTCCCACCTGATAAAAACTACATTTACAGCATCCATTGTTCAGAGTACTGACGTCCATTGTAATAGGACCTCACACATGGCCTCGAACACATACCACATTTAATAAGTGATATCGTTATTAACCTCTTTCATTCTGGAGAAGTCTTGAAAACCCTAGTTGGACATATTGTACATGCAGGTGTATTCAGTGAGGTGAAGAGTAAAGTGCAGTCAAGAGTTCACCTAGCACCAGTCTGCATTCAGTTAACAAAAATACCATTGGTTGATATGGTATTTTGCAGTTTATGCATCATCAATGTTGTTTGTTTGTATATTTTTTACTAAATAAGTACTCATTTTTTTCCATCTTCCAGGCTATTGGTTTTCAGTTTACATTATTAAAAAAGAGGGCAGTTTAAAAAAAATATAAAACATATAAAAGGTAAATTGGGTTAGCGAAGAGAGGAAAGGCAGGTGTGAAGACTGCTAGTGTAGTATTAATGCTATACAGTGCTAAGCAGGTGATAACCGGGGACCTCCATGTATATTTCTGATCTGTGTTAGATACAGTATTCGCTGAAGCCTTGGCTTACATGCAGTAGGTTTCCAGGCGATAAAAGGCTATGGGGATTGTTACAGGCCAAAGAATAGTCTGGAACAGGATGGGCTTTAATGTTATGGTGACAAATCAAGCTTAGTATACATACATAAAGGACATACACCTTTAAAAAATAGCACAAAGGTTAAAATACATTTGTGGATACATTGTAGCACAGTTCCATGCACCAAGATGATTTCTTAGAGTGGACCTGTGCCCAAACTACCCACACTAACTATAACTAACTATATGCAATAGAGGCAATAAAAGCATTTTAACACAGCCTGTGTTCAGGCATGGGTCAGATTTCTGTATATGCTGTGTACATACACTATTCATCGTCTTGCAGTTTAGTAACTCAAAGCAGATCCAATAGATTAGGAGTTGGGGAGCCACATGTAAATTCTTACAGGACAGTTTTACAGAACTTACTACTGTCTATATTATATATTGTATTATAGCTTTTTATATGTAGTAACCAGTTAGATTTCAAGATATGTCAATATGTAATCAGCCAAAGAGTTAGCTGCTCCTTGACCTTTCCATGTAGACAAAGCACAGGGAAGAAACCCACATTGGTGTTTTATAATGTGGGAGAACTATCTCCATATGTGTAAAGGGAACAGACAGAGCCACTTTAAAAGAGTAATGCTTCATTGATTTTGTTTTACTTCCTGAGCACAGTTGCTGCAAATGACAAACTGTTAATGAGCCATGAAGAATTTGGTTTGTTTTCTGGTGGCATTGTTGATTTACAGTCATTTATAGTACTACAATGAACAACCTGAGGAAAAGTAAATGTCTGACCATTCCTCAATTCATATCCATATCAGAGCAGGCAGATGCATTGACTAACATATTCTAGGTTATGCACATATTTTTTTTATTCATGAGTGATCTTAATGTGCTAAAATATATATATATTTTTTTATATTTTCTTGCACAGCCACACTTGGCGCTTTGGAGTTTAGCCTGTTTTTTGACCAAGCCAATAGCTCTTTGCAGTGCACCATAATCAAAGCTAAGGTAAGTGTCCATGTATGCAAGACAAGGTGAAACATTTTTTATTTAACACATACATCATAATTGAATACATATAAACACCTTACCTGGGAGAAAGTTATGGGTTGGCACCTCTAGCTCCAAAACTTGCCCGCCAATAATGAAGCCATTTTAACCAGTTGACATCCGCGGTGTTAAACCCACTTCCCATCCAGGCCATTTTTCAGTATTCAGTGCTGCGGTACTTTGACTGACATTTATTCCGTCATGCAACGCTGTACTGAAATGAACAGATAGAGCTTTCTTTTGGTGGTATTTATTCACCACTGGGGGTTTTTATTTTTTACTATATTAAGGAAAAAATACCGAATTTAAAAAAAAAAAACAGTTTCCCCTATATTAAATGATAAAACATTTATTATTACCCAATTTTTTGGTAAAATATAAAAGACGGGGTCACGTCAGGTAAAAATACACCAAACATGTCAAGC
>NW_017306758.1:143571-144011 GCF_000935625.1 Nanorana parkeri | reverse complement strand
GGCGGGCGCGTGGGGGGCGAAAAACTAGCACATATAGATGATCGGCGGGCTATGGAGCCGCCGATCGTCTATATGTTTAACAACCGGTAACGGGTGTTTGCATTGGTCGGGTCTTTTCTGCCCGTGCGTGCCCGCTAAGGAATTACTGTATCAATTCAATGAATTCATTAATCAACAATGTAAGAGAATATATGCAATAGCTCACGGTCACATATTAATATAGGATGCATAATTGTTTTCAATTATTTTACTCATTTCTTTATTTCACATACCAAGCGCAGCATATCACAGGAATCCCCAATCACACCTGAAATATAGGTGTGAATGGGGCCTAATATACACACGTACACAGAAAAATACAACCCCCCCACGCTAATACACTCCCCACCCTGCACAAATAAAATAATACACTCCCCCCCCACCGCACACAATATAATACA
>NW_017306758.1:137208-139981 GCF_000935625.1 Nanorana parkeri | reverse complement strand
CCCTCCCTCCCAAGTCCCCAGCACACATATTAAACTTACCCCCCTCCCTCCCAAGCCCCCAGCACATATCAAGGCCCCAGCACACATATTAATAAAGCTCCCCCTCCTTTCCTTCCATGCCCCCTTACCTGCTTGCATCTTTGCGGGGAAGAGACATCTCATTCCCTGGTGATCCAGTGGTGATTAGTAAGGTCTAGTGCAGACCTTACTAATCATCGCTTGGCCGCAGCTCAGCACTGGCAGAGCTCCAGCCGGAGCTGACAGGAGCAGCTCCGGCAGAGATGCAGACCGTGTAGCTGCTCCTTCAAGTCAGGCGCGCGATCCGTGACCATGTGCCTGACTTGCCAGCTGGTTGCGGGCCACATAATACTGGCTCGCAGGTCGGAGTTGGCCCGTGGGCCGGTACTTTGACACCACTGACCTAAAAGATCGTAGGACCTACCAGAGGCACAGGCAGTGGTGCAGGAATAGAGGTAACAAACAATGACTTGATCCTTTGGACCTCATTTTGATGAGCAGACCCTAATAGGGATGCTTACTGGTTTAAAGACTTTAGGATTGCGTTAGTACTGGTAACACTATGTTAAATCATTCTAGGAATGGTGCAATTGGAGAGAATGGAAGAATGCATTATATAATACATAGATGAAATAGACAGTTGCATTTGTGAGTTCCAGGCACAAAATCCTGTGTAGCTGCTCTCGCAAGTCAGCCGCACGGTCCGTGACTGTGTGCCTGACTTGCCAGCTGGCTGCGGGCCACATAGTACCGGCTCGCTTCTTTGAGACCCCTGCGCTACATGGTTTCATGAAAAGCTGATATTAACCTAACTATGCTATTGGAGTGGTTATCCTTTATAGAGGAGGCAACTGCCTTTCACAGACAGACAATTTTTTGGGGGGGCGGGGGGTGGGGGGACTCTCTGTGTGGTGGCAGCCTTGCCAATCAACTCCCTGGTAGAGAGGGATTTGATTGTGTACTAATTGTACTAATTTGGCCATCTACCCAAAGTGACAGCAAACCTGGACACCTTGCTTTTGATGATCCTTTATACTAAGGTATTCATTTAAAAAACAGCAGCGTCCTTTACAAATGTGTTGTGTGCTCTTACAGCTTTGGGACTTTGGAGTCAGAGTGCAACAGAATGAATAAATGTTTGTGTGGAAAAAAATTGGAGGAGAGACCAGTCATATGATAGGTCAAGGTAACTTGCACTTAGAGAATCATGGAGCACGCCTCCATTAAGCAGAGAGAACACCTTGGGACTCTTACATTCACTTACATTAATCCTTAGGAATTGTCAAAAATTTTGCCAATTTGAAAGACACAAATTAACAATAATTTGCCTTGCTGAGAGAGAGTTCAAGTATTTTAAAAATAAATAGGCAAAAAAAAACAAAAACATTGCAGCCTAAGAAAATTTAACCCCCAAGTTAACCAGAGAAAGGCAAAAAGTCCTTTTAAAGCATGATCCAGTTTGCTCCAGTATGGGAAAATTAATCCCTGACCCAGAAAAGCAGTCGGATAACTGCCTGGATCAACATTCTAGTGTGTATTATTGATTAATAGCCATTTATATTTTGTGCTTTTCGAAATACATCCAGACCCTTTTAAGCAATCTACTGAATCTACTAGAAAATGTTCATTGTTTTCACACATTTACAGTGCAGAATACTTTCCCTATTATCAGTGGTTGTGTGTAACCAGATGCCAAGAGTGTCTTTGTGTTCTTCAGGGGTGGACCATACAGTGAACAACTTTCACTGAATTATCTTTTTGGGTAATTTGTGTATTTATGCAAGGTGATTTTGGTACCTGTAATCACATTTTGTAAGTGGTAACTACACTTAGCACATGTTTCCTCATTGTTGAGGTCCTCTATGCCCTTTATTTATTTAGTATGTCTAGGATGTCATTTTTTGTGAACTGGTGCGTTTGTTTAGATGAGGTCTTTCTAATGCTTTATATAGGAACAAAATTCTCTCTCTCTTTGAAGTCGATATTGGAGTATGTTGATAGAATCTGCAGTGTTATTAGTGAATGTGAAATTCACTGGTTTATAAATATGCCTATGTCTCTTTTAGTGTAGGGAATGCTGCCTAGAAATGCATGCACTCTATTTTCTAGAAATATTCCCATACTTTTCAGCTATTCATCCAGCTATACCCCTGTTAATTGTATGCCACATGTTTGTTTTGGCCTCCACCCATTAATTAAATGAGCACTGACTCAAAGACAGTTTTATTTTCATCTGATTAAGTATGTGTTTGGTTTAGGTTAGTATGTAAAGCATCATGGAAGTGGCTTGACTGAAAATTTAAGTAAAGGTATGCAGGAATCAGGCAAGACTCTTTGGCAAATGTTTGCAAATAAGCAATTCCAAAAGGTGACTTCAGATGCTGGCCAGACCTTCCAAGCCTATGCTGACAAGTCTAAGAAGACCACCCAATAGTGTTCTTTGGTCAGTGAGCTGGGTTCCTTTCAAGACCCATTGGGTATGCAGATTACAGATCTTCAATGTAAAGATACTTTTGATCCAGAAGCAAAGGTGTGCACAGCCTACTGCATTAGGGTGTGCACACAAAAGTACAAACACACACACCTACTGTGTGTGTGTGTGTGTAGGGGTGCACCGAAATAGAAATGTAAAAACCGAAAGAAACCGAAATAGAAAAAATTGTCAGGCAGAAACCGAAAATGTTTTTATTTAAATTTTCTTAAATACTTTATTTTAATTTATTTTTTATAAACTTTTAATTTTTTTATTTAGTTT
>NW_017306758.1:118074-137043 GCF_000935625.1 Nanorana parkeri | reverse complement strand
AATTCATTTTTTATTTAATATTTTTATTTTTAACTTTACTTTAGGGGCTTTGGGGAAATATTAGGGGTCTAAACAAACCCCTGATATTTCCCTTTTAAAATAGAAAAAGAGATTGAGAACACAGAGTCCTCAATCTCTTTTTCTGTATCCCCCGTTATCAATGAACAGGAATCATTGATACTATAACCACAATTATGAATGAACAGGAGTGGATATAGATCACTCCCATTCATTCATAATTGAGGATATATTAACCATGCCATGTCCTCACCGATCGCTGAGTGTTTGTAGCCTTCTCTCCTCTCTGACACATAATGTCAAAGGAGGCTGAGTGAGCGGTGCGAGAGGAGAGCCCAGCCTCCTGTGACAGGGCTTTCTCCGCCCCCACACCGCTCTGCCGCACTGTGATAGGCGGCCGAGCGATGTGGGAGGAGAGACACCGCCCACTCACAGCGCTGTTGTCCTGCAGAGCTCGGACGGCTGTCACTTTCTCTCATTCACACTGGGACACAGAGCAGCACCCAGCGGGGAGGAAAGAAATCACGGATGCGCAGATGTATCGGCAGGAAAATGGCACTTTCGGCATCTAGCCAGAAGTGCCATTTTTGGCCGATATGTTTCAGCGGCCGATATATATATCGGTGCATCCCTATATGTGTGTGTGTGTATATGTGTGTGTATATGTGTATATATAATACACAGATCTGAAGCATCCCGGAATCCCATTTCTTAAACTCTCCCTTACCTCTTCCAGCAAGAGTGCAGTAATGAAGCAGGGAGCTTGGCAAGTGTTCATGTGACCACCTGCACGGCTTCCTCATTGGATAGGAAGCCTGGGAAACTGCAGCTATGCTTCCTCACATCTTCCCAGGCATCCAGGACTGCAGCCATTATGTGAGCAATGTAAGTGGCAAGTGCTGCTGTATCATTGAACTGGTCACAGATAAATCTTTGTGATCTATTTACTGGCTCAGCGACTAAAAACATGGCGCCCGCTGTTTTGGTGTTGTGCTCTTTGGTATGCTCACACCTGGCACACCCTGTGCGCACGCTTATGTCCAAACTTCTTTTCCTCTTGAAGAGGTTTATATTTGTGCTATGTAGTATGACTGGACACAAAGACTTAAACAAACTCTGGTGTTTACCTAGGAATACCCTATTTCTGGTCCTCAGATTTTATTTTGTTATGCCTTGAGGCCCTATTTTGGTAATGTCGACCTGTTAATTAACAAGGCTGTGCAATTTACACAACATGTGGGTGTTGTGCTCGCCCTCTATCAACACCAAGTGATCCTGTTAACTGTGACAGGAATAACTGCAAGTGTCACATAGAGTTTTTTTGTGACAATACATTTTCTTTTTCTGTCAATTCAACACATTGTTTTCCATCATTACCTGAACATCTGGGCAGTAGCAGTTGTGTGCTTGCTGGGCATAATGCAGATTGCAATGAAAGGAGAATTTAGAAATGCAATTGGTAATTTGGGAACCACATAAAAATAACATGTCAAGCTTTAAAACTGCATGTGCCCAAGAAATGGTAGAAAACTATGGTACCCAAAATTGCCTGTAGGCAGATTTTTTAAAGCTTCAACAGGTCATCAATTTAGAGTTAACTGGGAAAAATTGGCCTACAATTATTGCTCCCTGTGGCACATTTAACGTTTGGGACTTTGAAACATTTTGTGGTGTTTTTACATTTCTTTTATTAAACCTTGTTTTAAAGAGAATAGAGAGTCCCTCTGCACTCCTTACAGCGTTCCCAGCCCAAATGGTAATAATGGTGCTTGCAGTGACAATCACGGATGGCACCATGCACATCAACAGTAGAAAACAGGAATCACCAGTACTAAATAAGTAGTTTTCAAATAGTAAACGTCGATTTAATCGGACATAATGTCACAAACGAAACAACCAACGTTTCGGGGGCCACACAGGGTCCCTTCATCCAGGTGATAATGTGACCTAATTATCACATTATTATTATCACATTATCACCTTGATGAAGGGATCCTGTGCGGCCCCGAAACGTTGGTTCTTTCGTTTGTGACGTTATGTCTGATTAAATTGACTTTTTTTTTAACTTACACTCACAGCACTAACTTCACTGTACTTCACTTTAGCTGATCAAGCACAGATCATGCTTTATCAGCTTTATTCCCAACCACAATTCACAATTTCCAAACATCGTCGCTTCTGGGTACATTCAGCAAATGCATGTTGGGGGTGGAGGGAACACATTTAGCCTTACTCCCGCCCCAAATCACAGGTCCCTGCTGCTGCCGTCATCATATGTCGTACTGTGGCAACAATGAGGTATAAGTGACATATTTATGCTTTTTAGCCATGGGCACCAAAACCAAGTATCTAGTGCTTATCACGGCACCCCCTTTAAATGCTTGCATTTTGTTAAAGAGAATATTGCCATAGACTGGCCACAGGTTTACTCTTAGTAGCTGTAGACATTAGAAGAGCAGTTTCAATACAAGTGGAAACTAGTATTGAAACTGCACTTAATACATGAACAACACCTTTACTGCACATGTGGCCAATCAAAGAACTTACAAACAGTATTCATAACAAGCAGTGAATATGCTTTAAACAAGCCTTCACGGTTTCCTCAGAATTCAAAAGAGAATCATTGAAGCCCTTCTCTTGGGCAGCCCTGCTCCTTTTGCTCTCCCTCCAAGCAGCGGCTTGAAAACCTTCCAGGCTTTTAATCACTAATGTAAACACAGAGCAGATGTCAAATTTGAGGATAAATTGCTCAGCAGTGTCTGGTGCTACAGAGGTCAGTGAGAGCCTATTTTAAAGCATATTTACCTCTTGTTAAGAACATGTACATTTTTAAATGTCTATAGCCTGGTCATAATTTCACCTTTAGGCAGTCTTTTTTACAGTGGTACTTTAAAGTGTATGTATAGCCAAAACTTTTTTTAGTTTTGGATAGAGTAGGGAACACAGTTAAATCCTTTCTCATTTTTTTCTGTTTGTTTCCCATTGGGAGGAATCCGTACACTTCCTGTCTGGAAAATAACAAAGTAGAAAGAAATCGTTACAAAGTGGAATTCCTCTGTTAGACAGTTGTCAGCGAACAGACAGCCCATAGACCACTCCTGTTCTGGTGACAACTATACAATTTTTGATTTGCCATCAGTGGTGGCAGTGGTCAACAGAACATGTAGAGATAGTGTATCTACTTAGCAGGGCCAGAGACGGCAATGAAAATCTGACTGGGGTTCTAATCTTTCCCTACAATCTAACACTAAAAAAAGGTCTGGCTTTACATACAGTACACTTTAATGCCATATATCAGATATGATGTGACGTATTTGAAACTAAAACTGCCTGTGTTATTTCAAAGCAAAATATTAAATACAAACTTTCACTCTGCAAATGACAAGTTGGAATCTGATCAAGTGCGAAGAAGCAACCCGGGTCATTTTTATCTCTGACACCTTGATAAATAAAATCAACAGTGAACAGAACTTCTGTAACCTGAGTGTACTTAATAGTCCTCAGTCTCACATTTCGTCATCCGCAGGTCTGAACATGATAATGTCACTAGTGAATGCTCCCAGTTGAGGCAACAAAATAAATGTCATGCACAAATGCATTTTTTCATTCTCATTAAGTGTTATTGACTTTCTCAGGGATTCTTTGGTGGACAAAGTTTGTAGATCTGACACACCCCGCACTACTGCGGAAAACCACCAGCATAGAGGTGTTGAAAAAATTTAATCTCTTAACCCTACTACACAAAACTTAAAAGGGTTTTTTTCAGCAATCAAAGGGTTTTTTTCAGCAATCAAGTGTTTTCCTTTATATAATACAGAAAGGGGAAAGCAAACAGTACAAGAGACTAGTAGTCGTACCATGCATGACTGGTTATGTACGTATATATTTATAATTTTTTACAAAATGTGTAAAGGCTAATAAAAAAAAAAGATTACCAACTGTAGGTTCCACATTTGCTAAAATGGTGTGAAAATCAAGTTGGTGTGCAAAGCAGTTATTGTTGAATAAACCGGTGCATACCGTAGGTACAAAATTTGGTCTGGTCATTCAGGTTTTAATTTCCCTGCGACTCAAAAGTAAAAAATAGAGACTTTTATGGATATGGCTGGCTTAATAGCCATTTAAGGTGTGAGTCCTTGCAACTAATTGAAGCAAGAGAAATGGAGGTTGTCTAGGTTTTGTCAAATGTGCAAAAGTTGTAAATGGGAGTTATATGCTAAAGTTATTTTCTTTTCTAATTACTTAATTATGTTAAACTGTGCTAACTGACCCTTATTGGATAGCCAATCGTTGTATCTTCAATTTTGCTTCACTTAAGCTATATACATGTTGCAATGATTCACCTTCACTCAGCCCTGTAAGTCGTCAAAAGCAATCTGATTAAACTAGTTTGTAATGTTTTAATGACAACTAGGGTCTCAGTTTGAATGAATGCGTGCATACACAGGAACACCGCTCAGCATCAAGGTGCTTCTGTACATTGTGGTCACTTATGTAATCCATAGGAGTACCAACACTTGGATGTATAGCAATATGTATGCTCCTCAAAACAGACCTTGCAGTAAAATGCAAAATCCGCAAACATTGTTAGGCCCTGTCCCAGTTCACAGATGATGCCAAGCCCAGCAATTTGGAAGATGGGGGTAAGGCAAGTATCATTTTTTAACGGTACATTTTATCCATACTAACAGGGCATTTGTAAAGGGAGAGGTGGGGGGTTAAAGTTACAGCAACATACATAGGGCCTGTGTATGAACAGGTGTGTACCAAACCCACCAAAAAGAAGCAACTAAGAACCTAGGCCATTTTGGCCTTGCAAAATAAATCTAACTAAAATCTATTTTTTGTTTACCAGAAGATTTCATTTTTCAGATATTTGCAGTTATAGAGCTGTAACCCAGCACCAGGGCACACCTGCACAGTTTGGTCTCTGCTTAGGTGATAGAATCAACTTCCTTGTGCTAGCTGACAGGGCTAGGTTCTGCAGATTTAATTACATGTCTTAAAGGTAACCCTTAAGAAATGATAGATACTTTTGCCTCCTTGCTTTGAAATTAAGACCTCCAGGGCTATGATTCTCAAAATTTCCATACATTATAGTGAGGCACTGACCTGCAACATGTTTGTAGCCAGTGAACTTGCACTACTTAACCTACATGCTTGTTCCTGGTCTGTGGCTCACTCAGTAGTAAAACATGAATGAAGATATCCCTGGATCCTGCATCTTCAGAGGCAGCCTCTATGTTACCAGGCTGTTTGTAAGCTCAGGATTTTGAATTTGCATTTTTGCTGCAAGAAAATATTCTGATATCCATGTGTTAGTTCCCTCACCTAAAATATTATGCAGTAACAAATGTTGGATCACATGAATTTGACACAAAAGCAAATTATATTGGCAAAATATTTAAAGTTTTCTTCTTTTTTGAATGCGCCTTCTAGGGTTTAAAGCCTATGGACTCAAATGGTTTAGCAGATCCATATGTGAAGCTTCATCTCCTACCTGGTGCCAGCAAGGTAATATCCAAATCATAGAAAATTGATAGCTGTTCATTTTCCATAATCATTTGTCAGGGGATAAAGAAAAGGAACACATAGCTGGGAAAACATTTTCTGTGACTAGATGGTATATTGTCAGCCTCAATATTCAGTTCTCATAACGCATACTTATTATTTCCACTTGCTGGACTGTATTATAAATGATACCTGTACAAAGTATAAACACATTTCTAATGAGATTATCTGGAAACATAAGTGTGTATGTGTAACCTCCCTCCCCTACTAATTATCCTTGCTTTGTCACCGTAGTGTTATCACTATACGACCTGAGCTACAGTTTTTTTTTCTACCACTGTTCCCTAAAGTATTCAGGGTTGGTTGGAATCATTCTTTAAACATACCATTTTCACAATGCCTGTAGCGTACCTATTACTAAATCGTTCATCTTTCAAATGTTCCAGCATGTGGCAGATGTTTTTAGGAGTACACTGTGCATCATTCATATTTGCTCAGTTCCATTGCATAATATGCTTTACTATATTGATGTTTTCTCACAGTGCACAATTTTTTTAATTATTCTATTGAACTTTGTTTAAAATGCTACACAATGTAAATTGACAAATAGCATAGTTTGTTTTTTTCTATGTCTCCAGGCAAACAAATTGCGAACTAAAACATTAAGAAATACTCGTAATCCAATATGGAACGAGAGCCTTGTGTATCATGGCATCACGGATGAAGAGTTGCAGAGAAAGACTTTGAGGTAAGACATTTTGTTTGCCAGCAATGAAATGAAAATGCTTTTTTGGATTTAGCATGAGTCCTTGTTAAGCCAGTGCTGCTTGCAAATGATTATATTAATTACAATAATGATTTTATTGGTATAATGATCAGTATTCCTTGTTTCTACCCGACAGTTTTTATTAAAATGAACATTCCCTATTTGTGAATGATCTATGAACTAAAACTGTTATTAATCTCCCCCTCAAAGTTCCCACCTGCTGAACTAGGCGGTGCAGCTACAGACATTTTCTGCAGCACCATCTGCTTCTCAGATCTAGTATTGTGATAATTGTGATATAGCCAGATCTGTTTATTTTATTATATTGGATTGCTCAGTCTTCAGTGTCCTTGGCACTGATGGATTGTTTACACTTGGGATGCTGTACTTGGAAACCCAGTGTGTTAAAAGAGGTGCCGCAAACAAGTTGTTTGGAGATCCCATTACTTTTGGAGTGCAGTGCAAATCTTATTAGTGGAGCTTTCAAAAAATATAAGAAACTAGTAGAATATACTGTAAAGCCTAACAATTCATAACATAATTGTTAGTTTTTACTGCAAGGCATGGAAGCATAAAAATGTGCAACATGCCTCTACATGACACAGAGTTTAATAATTCAGCGAAATGAAAATTAAATGATATGTAAATTATAATGTATATCATTCTTTAGAATATCTGTTTGTGATGAAGACAAGTTTGGACACAATGAGTTCATTGGTGAGACCCGATTCTCTCTGAAGAAGCTAAAACCCAATCAGAAAAAGAACTTCAATGTGTGCTTGGAGCGAGTCATACCGGTACATACTATGTGCATGAGATCCTCTATTATTGTTAACTTATCCTTCTACTAGGTGTATCTGATCCTTTGAGTTATGCTTTTGTTTAGGTGAGAAACACAAATATACATATGTAACATGTGGATTTAAATACGTAAGTTACTATTTTGTAACATGAGCTTCATTAGTAAACACAATTAATGGCTTGTAATAAGGTTGTTTATTAAATTATAATTACAATTTTGGTCAGGCCTAGATTAGTAACAAGAAGTGAGGTACTGTAAATTAAATGCCTAGGGTGATTGTGAATATGGAGCACACAGCTGTATATGGCAGGTTACTTGTCTTATGTAGATGTGAATCACTTTTGGAAAGAAACATGAATGATAATGCCACCAGTTTCATTTCTCAGAACTGACTGTTGATTACAAATTAATTTGCATTTTTCTCTTTAGATGAAGCGTGCTGGAACAACTGGATCAGTAAGGGGCATGGCTGTTTATGAGGATGAAGTAAGTCTTTTTGGAGTACTCTGGCCTTGTAAAAATATATTTGAAATGTTTTTGTTATATTGTAGTTTTTTATGTTCTCTGTCATGTATACAGTACATACTGAAACTTTCAACAGGTTTAAAAACTCACAGAAGATAGGACTAGCCTTAAAGCAGGCCTAACCTCTTACAGCAAGTTCACCTTTTCTCCTCTATCCCCTGTTTGACCAAAAATAATACAAACTCTGAGTTTTTCATCCCTTTGACATCCCTTTAGGTTCTACTTACAGAACTGAGACACAGCTTATGGCTAGACATGCTCCAATGCACCTGCTGGTCTTCTGTAAAGTAGCAAAGGCACCAATTAAGTTTTTTGAGATGGCAGAGGTAGTATCTTGTAGGTTGTTTTAAGCTACCACAGCACATTTGAGCAGCAGACATGATCTTTGAAGTAAACCATGCCATTCCTCTTGCTATTCCATCTAAACGTTCCTGTGCATAGAGGCTGTTTGTAAGCTCAGTATTGCTCCCTCCCTCATGCCACAGCTCTGTAGCAATCTCAAGACAATAGCTGTAAAAATGCATTTTACTTCATTGCGCTTTAACTTGCTTTATCTTTCCATTTCCCTTTGGCTTGAATTATAATTTTTTCTATTGGCTGAGAAAAAATTGTTCCAAATAATTGGGAAAAGACTGATAATGTTGTTTGTATCCAGTGTAAAAAACGATCAGGTGAATGGTCTATGGAGCCATTTGCAGTGATCAGGGGATGTTTTTTGAAAATAAAAGCTTAAATGCAAAATAAAAGCCTTAATGCTTGCTATGCATTTGGTGATGCCTGTTGTATCTGCGCTATCATTTTTAGTAAATCCCCTGATCACTGCAAATGGCTCTATCGACCATTCTCCTTTTTATTTGTTTTACTTGCAGCCAGGTTAGGCTGAGGTGCAGTGGGACAGGGGCAGGTAGATGGTGACCATCTTCCCTTTCAGCAGCAGCATTCTCTTTTTGACCATCTAAACATCTTGTCTGCTACATAAATCCTGTATAATAATAATAATAATAGTAATGTGTAAGAACTGACTTCACTTTAAAAAAATCTGATTTCCAAGTTTTTACAGCTGCTAGAGATTTCTATTGAGTTGTGACATGAGAGAGGAAGCAATAAAGGGCTTACAACAAACTGCACATGCATGGGGATAGCAAGAGCAATGGCAAAGGTCCCTAATGAAGTCACACTAAATTTAGGAGTTAAATCTTAAAAATGCATTCATGTACCTCAACTATTAACAAAGATATATCTAATTTGTTTATCACTCAGCTGTAGATCCTCAAATCATATCTGAATTCATGCAGACACAGTCCTTCTTTCTGGAGGGTGGCTACTTTTGTTCCCCATGGTTCCCTGTGTGTGTTGCAAAGTAGCCACCAGCTCCAAGTTCGTTCCCGCGATGGACTACAATCTTATGTTTAGTTTACTAATTTGTATTGCGATTGCAGTTCATCACAGATGCAAGCGTGGAGCCAGTGGCTACTTTACAACACACACAGGGACCAAAAACAACACAGAGATGGACTATGGGGAACAAAAGTAGCCACCCTCCAGAAGTACGGACAGTGTCAGCACAAATTTAGAAATGGTTTGTGGATCTACAGCCAAGAGATACACAAATAACAGTTAAGGTACTTGAATGCATTTTTAAGATTTAACTCCTGAGTTTAGTGTCACTATAAGATGAAGCACCAGAAAGCTCCTGCTCTGTAGCTACAAGGTTATTTTATTTTGAAAGTGCTTTAAAACTCTAGATAGAGCTTTATTTGCACAGGTTTTCTAAAAGCTAATTTATTTATATCTATGTAATATATAGTACTTTTTACCAAAATTCAATACAGTATTTTAGTTTAAAGTCTAAGTTTACCTTTTATACTATGTTTCATGTTACACCCATATTCAGGGTGTGACCTGAAACAGGGCCACATTGCAACCTTCTACCCCCATCCCACTCCATCACTCCCCTTTGTGGGGTTCTTCTTCCTGCAGACTCATTCCATTTTTTTATCCAGCTCAGCTATGTGTGGTTCTGCCTGCTCAGCTGTGTGTGGTTCTGCCTGCACAGCTGCATCATCCATTCACAGATTATTTGACAAGATCTATGAATAGAGAAATTACTAGTCCTGTCTGCCAAAATAGCAGAGGAACATGTATTTCTCAATGCAATACAAGTGCAGTGATGTCATCACAGCTTCAATGCTTTACTGGCTCCAACGCAAAAAATTTTGTTTTAATTAATATGTGTGCATTTTTTATTGGTGGACTTTACCTTTAAATCGTTTGCCCATGGCATGCACCAAACTACAATAGTGGAATTGGAAACTGCAGCATTTACAGAGTTTACAGGTTCAACTGAATATCATAAAATAAAAACATGATATTTTAAATGGTTTAAGCCATTTCATTTAAAATTATTTATTGAAAATCATGAAGAGGTGTGGTCTCCATGTGCATTGTTCTGATTTTTTGCCGTTCCACATTCAATTGAAAAGGTGTTGGATGGTTTCTTTAGTAATTCCTACTTCTGTAATCTAGTAATTCTGTCTTTGTGCCCATTTACAATAGTGGTTATGCCTATTATATCACAAACATTGCTGGGCATAAATACAGCATCTTGGAGCCAAGTCAACAAGTAAAGCGTCAAATAAGCAATTTTTAATTTGACCAGAGGTCATCCATCTAATTCTTAATACTTGTCTAATAATTCTTTCATCTTCAGGCTCTGTTGTCCTTTTGTCCTAATTTGCACCCAGTTTTCTATTATCTGTCCTCATGTTTGCCCATTGACTGACTATTTGATGAACAGTTAATAAAGTATGGCATTCCAGCCTAACATATGCTATTTAATTTCAAACATCCGTTGATATAAGGTTCTTTTATATCTTCTTGCCATTACTTTTCAACACACAGTGCTTCAATGAAAAACTGTAAAGAGATAGGGAAGGTGCAGCACTTTTGGGGGGGAAAAATGGTTACAAGATTGGAGGAGCTTTTAAACTAGATAATATAGAACAAGTAACTACAGGGGCAATTAATACAGAGGGCAGTAATACAAGTGGGGGGGAGGCAGAGGGCTCACTCCAGTCAATATAGTCAATATAGTCAATTAAATCGCTCCGATTAATCATATTAGTAAGGTATCACCAATACCAGGGTCCAATTAAAAAAATAGTGGCGGGCCAGAAATTAGTAAAATGTAACCCAAACTAGCACCAAATTCAAATGTATGTACACCAATGCTAGATGTCTAGCAAACAAACTAGAGGAGCTCGAAGTTATGCTACTCGAAGAGGGCTTCGATATAGTGGGATTAGCTGAAACTTGGCTAGACAGCACACATGACTGGGCTATCAATATAGAAGGGTACAACCTGCTCAGGAGGGACAGGGTTGGGAGAAGGGGGGGGTATGCATGTATGTTAAAAATAATCTAACTGTGCACATACGGGATGATATCATGGCAGAGAGTCGCAATGGTGTAGAGTCCTTGTGGCTAGAACTAGATAAGACTGATGCTAGTCGTAAACTAATTGTGGGTGTGTGTTATAAACCCCCGAATATAGGGGAAGAGGAGGAGACTCACCTACACTCCCAAATTGAAATAGCTGGGAAGCAGGAAATGTTGTTGTAAAGGGTGACTTTAATTATCCGGACATCGATTGGTTTAATGGAACCTCTCATTCAATAAAGGCGGGCCATTTTCTGATCCTATTGCAGGACAATTTCATGGATCAAATGGTTAAGGTCCCAACTAGGAAAAATGCAATACTAGATTTAATAATTTCCAATAATGCGGACCTTGTTGGGGACCTAGCGATTAGGGATGCATTGGGTAATAGTGATCACAATGCGATTACTTTTAATATGGGGTACAGAAAAGAGAAGTGTGTTGGTCGAACAAGAACACTAAACTTCAGAAAGGCAAACTTTGATAAGCTGCACCAGCTAGTATGCGACACCGAATGGGACACCTTATTTCTCACACTAAACACTGAAGAGAAGTGGGATTGTTTTAAGCATACAGTACATATAGCTATTACCAAGTGCATGCCATTGGGGAACAAAAATAAAAGATCAAGAACTAAGCCTGCATGGCTAAATAAAACAGTAAAACAAAACAGTAAAACAACACATCAAGGACAAGAGCGTGGCATTTAAAAAATATAAGATGGAAGGGACGGCATTGGCATTCAGGAACTACAAAGAATGTAATAAAAGATATAAACCTAAAATTCGGGCAGCTAAAATAGACTGGGAAAAGCATATCGCCACAGCCAGTAAAAGTAACCCCAAAACATTCTACCAATATATAAACAGTAAAGGTAAGAAAAGAGCAGATAGGCCCAATAAAGGATGAAAACAGGAGATCAGTCACAAACAACAGGGAGAGGGCCGAGGTGTTGAATTCTTTTTTCTCCTCAGTATACACTCAGGAGAGTGACAGGTTTAATGTAAATAAGAAGGAAAGTAGCCCATTGCAAAATAAACCACAGTGGTTGAATGTAGCCGGGGTTCAACATAGACTTGAAAAACGTAATGCAAATAAAGCATTAGGACCGGATAACCTGCACCCCAGGGTACTTAAAGAAGCCAGGTTATAGCGAGACCATTATTCCTCACCTTCAAAGACTCCGTAATGACTGGTAGAATACCAAGTGACTGGTGGAAAGCTACGGTAGTACCGTTACTCAAAAAAGGGTCAAGATGCCAACAAGGGAACTACAGACCAGTCAGTCTTACATCAACAGTATGCAAACGGTTAGAGGGAATGATAAAGGACCACTTAGTAGAGCTTGTTCATGAAAATGGTATAATAAATGATAATCAGCATGGATTTAGGAAGGACCGTTCTTGCCAGACCATCCTACTAACATTCTACGAAGAGGTAAGTAGAGATCTGGATGGAGGGAGTCTGGTGGATGTGGTATATCTAGATTTTTCAAAAGCATTTGACACAGTACCACATAATCGCTTAGTACACAAGCTGAGAACTAAGGGCATAGGTGAAATGGTGTGTACATGGATAGAGAATTGGCTACATGACCGTGTCCAGAAAATATCGATAAATGGCTCTTTAGATTGGGCTAGGGTCGTGTGTGGCGTGCCCCAGGGTTCTGTGCTAGGCCCCATACTATTCAACCTGTTTTATTAACGATATCAGGGAGGGCGTGAATAGCCATGTTTCTGTGTTTGCTGATGATACTAAAATCGGGAGGGTAATAGACATGGACTTAGACACTACAACATTTCAGGAGGACCTGGATAATATAGGGGAGTGGTCAACTATTTGGCAGATGAGGGTTAATGTTGATAAATGTAAAGTAATGCACTTCGGGGTTAAAAATAGGCAAGCGGAATACACATTAATGGGAACTCCATTAGGGAAGTCAGAAATGGAAAAAAAATTTGAGGGTCATTGTAGACCACAGATTGAACAATAGCTTGCAATGCCAGGCTGCGGTAAACAAAGCAAGCAGAGTACTGTCTTGTATTAAAAAAGGAATGTGCTGTAGAGACAAATCTATAATTTTGCCACTTTATAGATCACTGGTTCGGCCTCATCTGGAGTATGCAGTTCAGTTTTGGTCACCAATCCACAGAAAGGATGTCCTTGAGCTGGAAAGAGTCCACAGAAGGGCAGCTAAACTAATTAAGGGGATGGAGGACCAAACCTTTGAGACAAGGTTACTAAATTTAAATATGTTCACGCTGGAAGTGAGGCAATTAAGGGGGGACATGATTTTGATGTACAAGATGCTCAATGGTGATAGCAACATCAGCGATAAGCTTTTTACTGTAAACTCCATAACAAAGACTAGAGGCCATCACCTAAAATTGGTGGAGAAAAGATTTAAGCACAAGGGGCGTAGGGTCTTCTTCTCAGTTAGAGCGGTTAGGGTCTGGAACTCGCTGTCACAAGCAGTGGTATCAGCTGAGAGTGTTGAATCATTCAAAAGGCATGTGGACACTTTCCTCAGAGACAGTAACATTCAGGGGTACATTAAAAGCAAGATCACACAGGGACTCATACACATGCAGAATCACATACATACACGCAATAGTTTGAACATGATGGACCTGTGTCTTTATTCAACCTCAAATACTATGTAACTACATAACTATTATCCCAGATCTGATCACATAAAGATGTTAATGCGGTGACGTTTTAAAATTTTCCAGTAATATTATTGTTGCAAATTTCCACCAGCACCTTTTCTTTTAAATTTTAAAAAAAGATGCTACTAAGCTGCACCACATAGATGTCATTAGTAAGCCGCAGTGACATATTATCAGAAAGTTTGGATGACAATATTGTTTTGCCCTCTCATAACCCTGCCTGCAGGTGCCTTAAAACCATTGCTCTGAATCTGTGCTTTCCAATGACCTCTCTGCATATGCAGGTGAAATCCTCCTAGATTTACTTAGACATCTTTGTGCTGAATTTCTGTCGGTCCTGGAGGCTGATCATTAAGGCCCCATTCACACCTATGCGTATTGTAATATGCGCGTCTGTCGCGCGACCGCCGCACGTTTTTTTTACCGCGATTCGCGGTAAAAAAGTTGCTCGACCGTCGCGCGATTCCAAAGGCTACTTGGCAGTATACAAATGGAAAACGCCCTACAAAACGGACCAATACGCAGCAAAAAACGCTCCGGGACCATTTCATGCGTGGGCCGTTTTGTAGTGCGTTCGGGACGGGCGGAAATACGGACAGGTGGGAACGATAACATTGACTACAATGCAATTTATTTTTTTGACCGTTTTGTAGAGCGTTCATCGAGCGTAGGACGCGCTACAAAACGGTCAGGTGTGAATGGGGCCTCAGTCTGAATCCACAGAACAGCATTTTGTGATATAACGTATATGTATATATAGAAGCCGACGTGTAGCCAACATTATTAGTCCCACTGCTAGGATAGCTGTGATTCTGTAAGGCTCTTAATTTGACACACATATCAGAAGTTCTGCTACTGACATTCTGTTTATGAGAACATAGCTTACGTGTACTGACAATTAAATAGAAGTACAGGTAGTCCAGGTCTAAAAATATGCACAGTTTATAATTGCTATGACAAATGTTCTGTAGGAAAATTGTTCAGACACAGTGGATGCCACAGCACAGATAAAAAAATGTGTTCTAATGAGGAGCTATAATTATTTAAGACTTTCATGACCTATGACCAAAATGACCACACTGCCAAGCCCAGTGAAACAATAACATTGACCCTACTGCTGGAATCAGTGCAGTAATCCGGCCAAATGTAATTTTCATAAGTTTGATGTTTATTGCTAGGTTAGTCCAGGTGAATTTCCGTATAGGCTGCAGTGTCAACATCTAAAGTTGTGAATCTTTATTTAGAGCTTATTTTACATTATTAGTTTTCTTCAAAGTGCTTTTTTGTGTGATAAAGGGGTTGTGCTTCTCATGTTGCTTCTGAGTGATGAATGAATACAAAAGAGAAGTAATCAATCAATGATTTACACCAATTAAGGCTCAAATAAGACTTGCAGGTCATGTCTTTCAGCCCTAGATATTGTGTTAAAAAATTACACGTATACTCATTTGGGCCCCATTATTGTACTTTAGTTACACATGGTACTAATGCATATAACTGTATGCCATCATTGGGTATTTTTGGTGCCTAGACATATATGTTTGCATACTTTTTATACTGTCCACCCACCTACAAGCAGGTAAACACTGAGAGGGCACCCAGTGTCTAAGGGCAGGTTCATTTTCTGGACCAGATCTGGAACTCAGTGTATTGCATTTTACCTAATTGTTACTGTGATTTTGCCACGTTTCAGAGCATTTTTATTGTTTGCTTTTTTTTTAGCTTAAAATGGACTTTTGTTTGTATGCGTTTCAGTGTATTCCAGACCAGACAAAATGATACAAGCAGTATTTTTCTAGTCTAGCCTGGAACAGATTGAGCTGATGTGAACAGAGGACAGAAATAGCATGGGGATACATGCATAGGGATACATGAGGATGCATTTTCGGTCCAGAAACAATCTGGTCTGGTCTGCAGATGATCTGGATGTGATGTGAGGGCCCATGCATGCACCATGAGGGCATTCCTGTATCTCGCGATACGGTGCGGTGCCATTGATGTGAATGGCACCAACACGCCCCCTCCCTCCGCAGAACGCGGCCCGGCTTCATGTATGCAATTCAGTGCATTCCGGGTGCGATCTGCACCGGGACACACTGGATATGTGTGATTGGGCCCTTAATGAGCCCTAAGAGGGATGCCATGAAAACATGTATTCTACAAGAAATGGCACCTTTTTATCTTTTATTTATCAAGCGCTTCCAAAGAGGATAACTGTACAGATAAAACAGAAGACTCCTTTAAAGAATGTATTAAAATACAGGGGATAGCAATACCTTTAGAAAAAAAAAAGCTAAATTAACTTAACTCTTTTGATTTTGGCATGTATAACTCTATAATCTCGACAGACAGATCAGATATTTTTTTTTTGAATAGTAGTAATAATTGTTTTGACATTTGCTGGTTGGCACAATATGCCTATAATCTTCAGTAAGCCTTTGTAAACCAATATATTTATAGTTTTGCAGGATAGAATGTGATAAAAAAAAACATTACCAAACAATTAGCTATAATTTGAGAATCAACCTGCTGTATAATAGACAGAAAATATCCAATGTAAGTAATCAGTTAGCACTCAGTGTGCCGTGCCCCTTCTCATAGCCGCTACCTTGTGATTGCAGCACGTGCACTAATTTCAAGTGCCATCTGGTGTATTCACCATGTCTGTGATTGCAGGGTGCGCAGTCAATCAGAGCTAGTTTGCATTGGCAATTATTGATGTTGATTTCAGTTGAAGAATTTAGAAAACAAGACTGCAAACTAAACGTCATATAGTAATAAACAACTAATCTTATCACATAGTAACTAGTAATTATTAACAAATAACTAAACTTGCAATGCAGCAACAAATAACTAAAGTGGTTGCATAGTAACCAGTAACTAAACTGTTACATAGTAACAACTAAACCTGTCACATCATAAAAAGTATCTAAACTGTCCCATAGTAATTAACTTAGGGGTGTGAAAATTAAAGATTAATTTCTCGATTAATCATTAAACTTTTTGATCGATTAGAATTATTTTGATCGCTAATGAAAACACTCACCTCTCCGCCGGCTTCCGGGAGTACTGTTGGTGATCCGGTGACGTCACGGACATCAATGTCACCGGACTCCTCCCCCCTTCTGGCTCCGTCAGCTAACGAAGGGAAGGGGGGAGGAGTCTGGTGACGTCGACGTCCGTGACGGCTAACGAAGGGAAGGGGGAGGAGTCAGGTGACGGCGATGCCCGTGACGTCACCGGACTCCTCCCCCCTTCGTTAGCTGATGGAGCCACTTGGGCCGCTGAGTTTGCCCAAGAAACTTTTTGCACGAGCGCCAACCAAGGCATTGGCCTATACACATACAGCACAGCAATGAAGTAATAAAATGAACTAGGATCACACTAATCCAGCACGTTATTATTCTGAGTTGCCCCACTCAAGCGGCGGCCATATTGAGTGGGGCGCGTGAGATGAATAGCGTGCTGGAGTAGTGTGATCCTAGTTCATTTTATTACTTTTATTGCTGTGCTGTATGTGTATAGGCCAATGTAGTTGGATCTGTATGTGCGTTATAATTAATCGCGATTAATCGATTTTAAAAAATTTCCATTAATCGAACACGAAAATTTTAATCATTACCAGCCCTAAATTAACTATGTTGCCTATTACTTGCCACACAGTAAATTGGTGAACATCTGAATTTAGGTTTCTTGATGGAATTGAGTTCAGTTCAGGAAAACAGAGGATTTGTAAATATTGATTACCATGACACCAAGCAGCAGCACTCAATGACAAGTGCAGGAGCAATAGCCATTCTGTTGTTGGCTATTTCAAATTGCAATAGCCAATTGCAGGCTGGCTGTTGCTCCACCCACTGCCTTCTGTCAATCAGTAGAGGAGCGGACCTGAAAGAAAACTTTCTCTTTCAGGTCTGTTCCTCTGCAGCAGCAATAGCCATTCTGCTATTGGCTATTTTAAATTGGAATAACCAATAACAGAATGGCTATTGCTCCACCCACTGCCTTCTGTCAATCAGCAGAGGAGTGTACCTGAAAGAAAACTTTATCTCTCAGGTCTGCTCCTCCTGGACTGACAGAAGGCAGGGGGAGGCAGCCATTCTGCTATTGGCTATTTTAAAGCAAGCTGGCTATTGTTCCACCCCTTGCCTTCTGTCAGTCCCAGAGGAGCGGACCTGAGAGATAAAGTTTTCTTTCAAGTCTGCTCCTCTGCTAATTGACAGAAGGCAGTGGGCGGGGCAACAGCCATTCTGTTATTGGCAATTGCAATTTAAAATAGCCAATAGCAGAATGGCTATCGCTCCTGCAGAGGAGCGAACCTGAGAGAGAAAGTTCCCCCCTTCCCACAGACCCACACAACCACCAGGTCAGGGTTGTGGGGAAGAGGCCCTCGTCCCCATCAGCAGGGGGACAAGGGGCTTTTCCAGGGGGTCCCCCTGGAATAGCACCCTCCCAATGCCGAGAGCATGTGGCCTGGTATGGTGGAGGGGGGAGTGGCGCTCGTTCTTCCCCCTTTCTTGCCCTGCCAGGCTTCTGCCCAGATTAAGAGTTTGGTATGGGATTTTAGGGGGACCCCATTTTTTAAAAACTTTTTTGGCAATGGGGTTCCCCCTAAAATTCCTATTGGGGGGGACCCCACGCTGGTTTTTTTTGTCTGTGGAGAAACAAAGTAAACATGTAATGTCACTTTTCCGCAATTAATTTTAGTTGGTAATTATCATTTAACTCATCCGAAATTTAATGAAATTCGGATTCATACGAATCCGAATGCTGAAGCGAATTGACTTTCAGACCCGAATCCCAAAAAACGAAATAACGAAACATCCAAAACAAAACTAAACTAAATTAATTTTTTGCCGGCTTACATGTCTAATACTTATGTCCTCCTGTGAACCAAAACTCTGCATGATTGACAGCTGTCTCTGTTCCTCCAGTCAGCGCTGGTGGAATAGAGAGGGAGGAGGGGAGATCCACAGACTGGCAGATAGAAGATCGGGAACTTTGCGATCAGCGGTATGTGATCGCTCAATTCTCAATCAATAGATCTGATGTGTGGTAGCTTCAGTTTTGCACGTCGGCTCTAATTATGGAGATCAGTGTATTTCACTCTTTCTATAATTGTCCTTTAAGCTTTTACATTTGGAATTTCTCCTTTCTTTCTTTTCTTTCTTTCTTTCTTTCTTTCTTTCTTTCTTTCTTTCTTTCTTTCTTTCTTTCTTTCTTTCTTTCTTTCTTTCTTT
>NW_017306758.1:106322-117235 GCF_000935625.1 Nanorana parkeri | reverse complement strand
CAGGGGGGGGGGACATATCCTCATCCCTTTCTCTTAGCCCATGTAGGATTTTCAGTTAGAATTGTTTAGTAAAAAAAAAATTGATTAAATGTATAAAAAATATTGTTTTATACAAGTAATACATTATATATAAAGACATAAACATGTGAACATTAAAAAAAATAAAATTGCCCAATAACATATAGCTTCCAGTTTACATAAATAAAAGAAAAATGTTGACTATAGTATTTTGCTTGTATACATATAACTAGAATATGAACTTGAATGCATTTCAGCAGCTTGTGCCTCTTTGCAGACAGATCGTGGTGGAGATGTAGAAGACAGAGGAAAGATTCTGGTCTCTTTGATGTACAACACTCAGCAAGGAGGGCTTATAATTGGCATTATCCGATGTGTTCACTTGGCAGCAATGGATGCTAATGGTTACTCTGATCCATTTGTTAAACTGTAAGTACTGGGATGTGTATTTTTACATAAAAGTAGCATGAGTAAATTAATTTATTTGGATACTGGACTTGCATAATCCTCTGCACAGCATTCACTCTTGAAGATGGATGTTCAACACTCCTAGCCAAAAAGGGCTCTATTGCTTTGCAGGGAGCATGCATGTACTTAGAGTCATCAACTACGAACACATGCAAAAAAGGTCTTCTGATTTTACTCTTACTTTTCTGATTGGCATACTGCTCCAGGGTCTGTTATTCAGAGAGCGTTATAGCCAGTGTGTCTGCATAGCCAGGAAACTTGCATTTTCAGAAGGAGGTTAGTAATGAGTTAGTAATACTATTACAGTTTTTTGAAAGGCTGAATTAAAATAGGTTCAAAACAGGAAAAAACTATAGCAATTTTCATTAAATCTCCTTGCGGTCAAACCCTCCATTTTATGTTTTCAACTGCTTTGTGACTTCAACAAATATGCATGGTCAGTTATAGACATGATCTAATTTTCTCATTTAAAAGCCAGTTTGAAAAAAATGCTGAAACATCAACACTACTAGTCCAGTTGAATGTGACTAACCACTGCTAGCAATACCAGGACCTAATAAATGAAAACAGTTGCAGACAAATCTCACCAAAACCATGAATTTGGTTTCAGGGATGTCTAAAATTTGACTCTGAGTAAAGATAAGACAATTCTCTGGTGGGAGGAGTAGTACACATACAGTGTACAAATGCCACTGGAGGTCACCGTAGCACAATGTAAAGCACTGCCGTGCGCAGACATGAATGGAGTGTAAATTTTGTACATTCCACATAAAGTTAAGAAAACAAAATAAAAAAAGAAGACTCTGCCTTGCGTTGTAATAAAGCAAGCACAGCGGCTCACTGCTGCCATCTATCGGACTCTAGCCAAATGGTAAAATGCGTTTTACTTTGCAGCTAGTGTAAACAAGCTCCTTAATTTCTGGTCAATTTAAGAAAATGAGAGGACTACAGATTGAAATGGAAAAATATTTGTAATAAAATTTAATTCAAAACGTGCTTGTGTGCCAATAGACATTTTTAATTGAGAGTAGATTTTTCCCTAAACTATAAACAAATGCAGTAACTATGCTAGTCTGTACAAACATGTTCATGTCTTCATTTAAAGGTTTCTAAAACCAGAAGGAGGAAAGAAAGCGAAACAGAAGACTCAGATAAAAAAAAAGACTCTTAACCCAGAGTTCAATGAGGTAAGAATGTTACATATACAACACATATTGTTTATGCTTTGTAGTGATATTCATTTCACACTAGTCTTGGTCACATTTTAATCAGCTTTTCTTTTCTGACTTCCTTTGACCTAGTTCATTCAGTTTTTAGTTTAGGATATAGTAGAGAAGCGTTAGACTCCTTGATGAGTTTTTCTTGCTGTCTGCTCTTTATTTATCCTGGTAATGATTGTCACAAAGACAGAAAATAAGGGGAAATCCAACCTTTCTAAGTTTTCACCACGAGACGAGAATCCCTAATGTTTTGTTAACCAGGGGCAGTCAAAATGGTCCAAATACAGTGCAAAACCCCATAACACACATGGTATCAATAACAAAAGATAAATCAACTGGGGTTTCAAAAACGGCACTCAATATACTCATAATTATAATATAATATATAAACGTCTTTACATTTATTGATTACACAAACATATAAAAATACATCATAAAACACAACCATGTTCCATATTGTCCAACCAAACCAAACTCCAACCTCCCACATGCACTGCATCTATTACTTCATTACACCGCTTTCTCATGGTTGGTTATATAATATCATAAATTCTTATACAACATAAGTAACATGAGTTATTGTAGTCAATGGTATGCTGTCTTTCCAATGCATTTTGCAAAGTGCTTCTTCAGGGAATTGGAGGTGAATAACTCTACTAGACAGTGTTAATTTCATGGACTAAAAACTTTTGTCAAAGTTTTTGTCAGCTGCAAAATACTATGTTAATAGGACTAAAACTATGACAAAAATACATTGACATTTTCTATTTTGGAGATTTTGTCAACAAAACTAGACTAAAACTAAAACAATTTAGATGACTAAAATATGACTAAAACTAAAATGGCATTTTAGTCAAAAAGACTAAGACTAAAACTAAAATGGCACGTTAGTTTTGGTCGTATATTAGTCATCTCAATTGCTTTAGTTTTAGTCCTAGTTTTGTCGACTAAATCTCCAGTAGAGAAAATTGCAATGTATTTTTGTCATAGTTTTAGTCCTATTCACTTAGTTTATATTTAGTTTTCATTTAGTATTCGTCATTGAAAACATGCAGCTGACGAAAATTTTTAGTCGACGAAATTAACACTGTTCAAAAGGACAGTTCATAAACATTTATGCAAAAAACATACAACAAAGACAAACATTATAAACATAGTCCATTTGTTTATTAAAAACTCTAGTTTTGATTTTACATCCTGATTAGTACTCACTATGGGACTTCTATGGTCAGTGAGGATTCCTCGGTGCGGACGGGAGGAGAGAAGACAACTCCTCCTTATACCAGGAGCTTGGCGGGACCAATGGGAGAGGGTACCTTGAGACTCAACAGGGTCACCCACTGTTATGCACCAATCTAGGAACAAATAAATACATACATTCTTCTATTTCACTACTAAATAACTCCATCCACCACCATCAATAGACCAGAGGTCCTTAAATCCAACTTAAATACCTTCATATACTCCACCAATTCAAGCCCTCTACGTAGGTTTCCACCTTTTTCTCACAGACATACTTGCTAAGGGTCTGAATTAATTTCCTTTATTCAAATAGACACTGGAAAGACTTGTCTCTAAAACATTAAACAGGAATGTGTATCATTTGCAGGGAAATACCAATCCATGCATCGCATACAGTATATAGCTCAGTATTAACCTGGTTACATATATACATATACTAACCACCATATCCTTCAAATTTGGATAAAAAAAGATAAGATCTGTAAAAAAATGTTTGCAGTTGATTATCCTGTGTTATTGATACCAAGAGGTGAGAAAACATTCCTCACTGGGGACATCATTTTCTGTGATAACTCCCTTGGATGGGAATTCTGTTCACTTTAGAGAAATGTCCTTTAATTTCCTGTTATGTCTCCAGGATGCAAAATAAAGGGAAATCTCAAAAGTAGGAAAATAGGAGTTTGAACCATATACAGTATATATCAATCATATATCAATTTATCCAGCTATCTTGTGTTTTTGGTAAACTGCCTTAGTGTCGGATCCAGTTTATGCTCTAGATGAAAGCTATGATCGGTGGTGTATTTTAGTTTTGTGCTGCCCTAGGCAAGACTAAACTCGGGCACCCCCCAATCTAAATTTGCCCCACCCCTTCCTGTTTAGGACATTTTGCGCAACCTGTCAGTCACTGGATACAGCAAACACGGGGTCCCAGGGGAGCTGTGCATGGTCTCAGGAGAGCTGTGCAGAGTCCCTTTCCCTGCATACATGTGCTGCTACTCTTACCAGCAGCCCGAAGTGCCATCAGTACCAATAGGATACATTGCAGTCCACCAGCCTGCTTCTGGGACATCCCACCATCAGCTCACATGCTATGGCCAGCCCCGAGCCACCTGCTGCTTCCCCTCCACCTCCTGTACAAAGCCAGCCGGACCTTCTCTCATTGTGCCCTCCCCTCCACTGGGCAGCTCTCTAATTAGGCAGCCACTCTTAGTGCCATGCGGCCTCCTAGTTTGCCTCATTAAGCAGCCGCCACTGCCTGATTCTGTGCCGCCCAGCCTCGGCCCACCGAGCAAGTACCCAGTATGCCCAAAGGTAAGTCCGCCTCTTTCCACCTCATTGGTTTGGGGCAGCATTTTCTGCCGCCCCCCCTGGAAAGTGCCGCCCTAGGCAAATGCCATGTTTGCCTTGTGGTAGATACACCACTGGCTATGGTGAGTGTATTTCATGATTAGTGTTTAGCCATAGCAACAAGAAAAATCCAAGGAATCTTAAATGGCCCATTCACGAAGGTTATCAATAAAATCTAGAACACTGACATTTGACATCAAAGTTTGTTGGAGAGCTGAAATTAGACCTCCAGACTGTGCTATAGATTACACTGTGTGAAATTAGCTGGGTCTCTTGTTTCTATGTTGTTTGAAACATGTATTAGTTTATTAAAAGCACTAAGGGCCTGTTCACACGACGTCCGTTTTCTGTGCTGACGTGATCCGTACGCTCCTGCACTAAAAATGCATCCCAATGTATCCCTATGCGTTTTATGGGCTACAGTTCTCACGTGTGCAGTCCGTTCAGGTTACAACAGAAAAAATACTGCATGTCACATTTTGTCCGGTCAGGAAACGCATGAACGCGGCAAAAACACAACGAAAACAGAACGGAAACGGAACGCAATGCAACTAAGCAAAAAAAATAAAATTTAATGTTTACATCTTGTATGTTGACTAACTGTATTGTATGCTGGTCATGTAATCCAAATAAAGTTTGTCATATGTTGGGGTTAATATAATGCAGGTAGATTTCCCTTTCTTCTCAATATTGGTGCTCTTGTCCCCCTCTGTCCATATATGACAACCCACCACCCCCTCCCTCATTGTTCTCCCCAGCTGGCTGCTGCAGTCAGTGTGCAAGACTGTGCAACATCCATTACTGAAAAAATGTAGTTGCAGACACAACTGGGGAGAGGGAGGAATCTCCAGGCAGCATTAGCCACAGACATAATGTATTGATCCAGAACTGATCAGGACCTGAAAATCATGTGAACAGGCCCTTAGTCATGATAAGAAGGAATAAAGAAGGACAGCAGAAGCCATCTAGTGGTCGGCATTGTTACTGCCGGTCCAGAGAAGTGACTGACATTACTTATAGTTAACTGCAAACCGCTTTCCTGAAGCTTGTTGGTTATAATTTTAAGAAAACTAAGATTTAAAATCAGTATATTTTTCCCTCTTGATTTTATCACCCGAATTCTTATAAAGGTTTACTATAAGCTTCATATTGTGTGTGCTTTTTCCTCCAGGAATTTTTCTTTGATATAAAGCACAGCGATCTTGCAAAAAAACAACTGGACATATCCGTATGGGACTATGATATTGGAAAATCTAATGATTATATAGGTAAGTTCTGCTCATCACAAATGCCACAATCTAATGCCACTAGTGTAGTGATATATCTGACACAGCTTTATTTGCCATGAGGCTTAGGACAGCAGGACTGCTGCAAATAATACAATTTCAGGGGCTGCTAACAGGAGTCACAAGCCATATATTTGGCAACATGCCACCATCGCTTTTTCCTCCTTCTTACCCATTCCTCGTTGCCGGCAGACTATAGCAGCGCTCCCTCCAGCCTTTCTCCTCCTATACGTCAGCAATGGAATGTTCCTCAGCATGCTCACAATCTATACATTGGGGGAATTTATCAAAACTGGAGCACACAAAATCTGGAGCAGCTGTGCATGACAACCAATAAGCTTCTCTCTTTCATTTTCAAATCTTAACTGAACAAACTGAAGAGAGAAGCTGATTGGTTGCCATGCACAGCTGCTCCAGATTCTGTCTGCTCCAGTTTTGATAAATTCCCCCCAATGTATAGATTGTGATTGCGTTTTATGGGCTACAGTTCTCACGTGTGCAGTCCGTTCAGGTTACAACAGAAAAAATACTGCATGTCACATTTTGTCCGGTCAGGAAACGCATGAACGCGGCAAAAACACAACGAAAACAGAACGGAAACGGAACGCAATGCAACTAAGCAAAAAAAATAAAATTTAATGTTTACATCTTGTATGTTGACTAACTGTATTGTATGCTGGTCATGTAATCCAAATAAAGTTTGTCATATGTTGGGGTTAATATAATGCAGGTAGATTTCCCTTTCTTCTCAATATTTGGTGCTCTTGTCCCCTCTGTCCATATATGACAACCCACCACCCGCCTCCCTCTTTGTTCTCCCCAGCTGGCTGCTGCAGTCAGTGTGCAAGACTGTGCAACATCCATTACTGAAAAAATTTCGTTGCAGACACAACTGGGGGAGGGAGGAATCTCCAGGCAGCATTAGCCACAGACATAATGTATTGATCCAGAACTGATCAGGACCTGAAAATCATGTGAACAGGCCCTTAGTCATGATAAGAAGGAATAAAGAAGGACAGCAGAAGCCATCTAGTGGTCGGCATTGTTACTGCCGGTCCAGAGAAGTGACTGACATTACTTATAGTTAACTGCAAACCGCTTTCCTGAAGCTTGTTGGTTATAATTTTAAGAAAACTAAGATTTAAAATCAGTATATTTTTCCCTCTTGATTTTATCACCCGAATTCTTATAAAGGTTTACTATAAGCTTCATATTGTGTGTGCTTTTTCCTCCAGGAATTTTTCTTTGATATAAAGCACAGCGATCTTGCAAAAAAACAACTGGACATATCCGTATGGGACTATGATATTGGAAAATCTAATGATTATATAGGTAAGTTCTGCTCATCACAAATGCCACAATCTAATGCCACTAGTGTAGTGATATATCTGACACAGCTTTATTTGCCATGAGGCTTAGGACAGCAGGACTGCTGCAAATAATACAATTTCAGGGGCTGCTAACAGGAGTCACAAGCCATATATTTGGCAACATGCCACCATCGCTTTTTCCTCCTTCTTACCCATTCCTCGTTGCCGGCAGACTATAGCAGCGCTCCCTCCAGCCTTTCTCCTCCTATACGTCAGCAATGGAATGTTCCTCAGCATGCTCACAATCTATACATTGGGGGAATTTATCAAAACTGGAGCACACAAAATCTGGAGCAGCTGTGCATGACAACCAATAAGCTTCTCTCTTTCATTTTCAAATCTTAACTGAACAAACTGAAGAGAGAAGCTGATTGGTTGCCATGCACAGCTGCTCCAGATTCTGTCTGCTCCAGTTTTGATAAATTCCCCCCAATGTATAGATTGTGAGCATGCTGAGGAACATTCCATTGCTGACGTATAGGAGGAGAAAGGCTGGAGGGAGCGCTGCTATAGTCTGCCGGCAACGAGGAATGGGTAAGTATAGCTTAGTTATTTTCCACCCTAGACCAAAAGAAGTGGTTAACCCTTGCAGTGTGGGAGTAGACCCACTGCAAGGGTTAATAATAATTTTCCATGGCGTTCTGCTTTAAATAGGATATATATCATATTTTCTAAGCTCTAGTTGGGTGGGGGGATTGATGGTACTAGGCTCACAGTGATGGGGTGAAAATGATGCACTAGGACCACTTTTTACCACTAGAGCTACCATGCCAGGCAAGCCCAGCATTCACCTGGAGGAGTAAGTAGTAATGTCCATTCTGCAAATTTTCCATTAATTGCTCATCTATACAGACCTGGCATAACAGAAGTAAAGATAGCTGATGCTGCATCTACTTTTACATTGCATCTGAAGGCAACCTCTTCCTTGACACTATTGGACTTTTTTTAAGGCTGACTGCCATGCAATACATTAGTATTGTTGACAGTAAAAATGATTTCCTCATGATTATCCAATGGCCACTATTCCTTACTCTTGCTATAAGACCTTTCTGCTGCTTTTGATACTGTTGACCACCCACTGCTCCTCAAAAAACTCCACTCGCTTGGCCTACAAGACTATGCTCTCTCATGGTTCTCCTCCTACCTATCAAAGCACTCCTTTAGTGTCACCTACAAATCTTACTCCTCCGCTCCTCTTTCTCTTTCTGTAGGGAGTCCCCCCAAGGATCCCTTCTCTTCTCCATCTACACCTCCTCCCTTGGTCAGTTAATAAGCTCACATGGCTTCCAATACCATCTCTATGCCGATGAAACTCAAATTTATCTTTCCACTCCACAACTCGCCCCCTCATTTTCCTAACCTGTTAACTGACATATCCGTCTGGATGTCACAACATTTCTTAAAGCTCAATCTTTCAAAAACTGAGCTCTTGATATTTCCTCCTACCCGTGCACCTTCCCCCAACATTTCGGTTGAGATTGATAACACAACTATCCAGCCCTCCCCTCATGCCAAAGTCCTAGGTGTCATCCTTGACTCGGACCTCACCTTTCTTCCCCACATCTAATCACTATCCAAATCTTGCCACCTTCACCTACGTGACATCTCCAAAATACACTCCTTCCTCACCAATGAAACCACAAAACTACTCATCCACTCCCTTATCTCTCGTCTTGACTATTGCAACTCCCTCCTCATTGGCCTTCCACTGCACAAGCTATCCCCCCTTCAGTCTATCATGAATGCAGCTGCTAGACTCATTCAGCTAACCAACCGCTCAGTGTCTGCATCCCCCCTCTGCCAATACCTCCATTGGCTTCCACACGCCCAGAGGATAAAATTCAAAATATTAATATTCACATATAAAGCCATCCAGAACTCTGCCCCCGGATATATCTCAGACCTTGTCTCAAAGTATCACCCTAACCGCCCCCTCCGCTCTTCCCAAGACCTCCTGCTTTCCAGCTCCCTCGTCACCTCCTCCCATACTCGCCTTCAGGACTTCTCTAGAGTCTCTCCCATCCTCTGGAACTCTTTACCCCAACCTATCCGTCTGTCTCCACCTTCAATGCCTTTAGTCGTTCCCTAAAGACTCATCTCTTCAGGGAAGCCTATCCCACCTCTAACTAACCACTGAACCGTCACGTTCTCAAACAATTCATCCCCACACAGCTACCTCCTCATGTATCACTTCCCCCTCCCCTTTTAGATTGTAAGCCCCCCAGGGGCAGGGCCCTCCTTACCATCTTGTCTTGAATTGTATTGTGATTGTAATGTCTTCCTTATATTGTAAAGCGCTGTGCAAACTGTTGGCGCTATATAAATACTATGTAATAATAATAATCATCCCTATACACTGTATTGCCAAAAGTATTGGGACGCCAGCCTTTACACGCGCATGAACTTTAATGGCATCCCAGTTGTGGTCTGTAGGGTTCAATATTGAGTTGGCCCACCCTTTGCAGCTATAACAGCTTCAACTCTTCTGGGAAGGTTGTCCACAAGTTTTAGGAGTGTGTCTATGGGAATGTTTGACCATTCTTCCAGAAACGCATTTGTGAGGTCAGGTACTGATGTTGGACGAGAAGGCCTGGCTCGCAGTCTCTGCTTTTATTCATCGAAAAGGCGTTCTATTGGGTTGAGGTCAGGACTCTGTGCAGGTCAGTCGAGTTCATCCACACTAAACTCACTCATCCATTTCTTTATGGACCTTGCTTTGTGCACTGGTGTGCAGACATTTTGGAACAGGAAGGGGCCATCTCCAAACTGTTCCCACAAAGTTGGGAGCACAAAATTGTCCAAAATGTCTTGGTATGCTGATGCCTTAAGAGTTCCCTTCACTGGAACTAAGGGGCCATGCCCAACCCCTAAAAAACAACCACACACCATAATCCCCCCTCCACCAGCGTGATTCGTCACTCCAAAGAACACATCTCCACTTCTCTATAGTCCAGTGACGGTGTGCTTTACTCCACTGCATCCGACGCTTTACATTGCACTTTGTGATGTAAGGCTTGGATGCAGCATGCTCGGCCATGGAAATCCATTCCATGAAGCTCTCTACGCACTGTTGTGCTAATCTGAACCTGCCACACAAAGTTTGGAGGTCTGTAGCTATTGACTCTGCAGACAGTTGGCGACTTCTGCGCACTGTGCACTTCAGCATGCGCTGACTCCGCTCTGTCATTTTATATGGCCTACCACTTCATGGCTGAGTTGCTGTTGTTCCCAGTTGCTTCCACTTTGTTATAATACCACTAACAGTTGACCGTGGAATATTTAGTAGCACGGAAATTTCACGGATGGACTTCTTGCACAGGTGGCAACCTAGCACGGTACCACGCTTGAATTCACTGAGCTCCTGAGAGCGACCCATTCTTTCACAAATGTTTGTAGAAGCAGTCTGCATGCCTAGGTGCTTGATTTTTTTTTACACCTGTGGCCATGGAGGTGATTGGAACACCTGAATCCAATGATTTGGAGGCGTGTCCCAATACTTTTGGCAATATAGTATACAGTATATGGCTATAAAAAATTCCCAAGTTCTTTAGAGGACAGATAAAGATAATATAGAACAGTCTTAGCACACAAAGGAGCACACAATCTAGTGTTTCCATCCCAGCCATTGAGATGCACACATTAGGGACACTTTTGTCTGGATGCCAAATAACCTACATGTTTGCTTTTGTGTTTTGGAAAAAGATTTAAGTACCTTGCCTGAAGTAGATAGTTCCTAGTGGCCAGCTCTGAAAAACAAGACTGCCAAGGACCTTGCCGTCATACTGTCTAACAACTGACTATATATATCAACAATATTATACTATATAAGGCTGAAGTTTAATCAGATTATAATTCACCTTTCCTGGTTCCTCCCTCTCCCCTCATCAACATGTTAATGACATTTTAAAACAATACCTATGGCTCTCTGGGCAACGTCATATCATGGCTGGAGGGGGAGG
>NW_017306758.1:71012-100961 GCF_000935625.1 Nanorana parkeri | reverse complement strand
GCAGGGTGCTGTACATACCTTCCTGAAAAACATCACTGCACCCTGGTGCAAGCAGTGGGTTGGCTCATGGGAGGAGGTATGCAAATATAATGTCTTAATGTGTGGGTGGAAATTAGTTCATGGGCAGACTGTATATGCAGATCACTGTACACGTGCTTATATGCGTGTATGTGGTGCTGAGCATCCATGATGGAAATAAATTAACTCTAATGAATGAAAGGGACAGATCAGGGACAGAAGGGCAGGGGAGGAATATGCTAGATGATGCCCAATATCCAGTGGCAGACCTAAGGAACAAAGGGCCCTGGTGCAAGCCGCTGGGACACAGAGCAGCACCTAGCGGGGAGGAAAGAAAGAATGGATGCGCTGCTGTATCGGTAGCAAAATGGCACTTTCGGCATTTAGCCAAAAGTGCAATTTTCGTCCGATAAGTTTTGACGGCCTATATATCGGTGCGTCCCTAATATTTACAGCAATGCAGAATGGCACAGGCTATAGAGGAATTCACATCCCGGCAATACTTTATATAAGAATAGCATTTCTGTATAAAGTACTGCTGAGATTTGCAGTCCTCTATAGAGGGTGCCATTCTTCATTGCTTCAACACCTGATCCCTGGAACGACCAACAAGCGCAGACTCCCATCTCTCAGGCTGTCAGAATATGCATACAAAGCGTGTCGGTAACTATTTAAACCGGCACACTGTGTGCAGCTTCTGAGAAGATACGCTATTCGCGTAGTGGGGAAGCCGGCTGCGCATTTTGCATTGCTCGCGCTACGCTAATAGCGTATCTTCTCAGAAGCTGCACACAGCGCGCCGGTTTAAATAGTTACCGACACGCTCTGTATGCATATTCTGACAGCGTGAGAGGCGGGATGCTGCGCTTGTCGGTGGATTGGATGAGGTGATTATTAAAAAAAAAAGTTTTATTTTATGTTCCTGGGACATTTAAATAAAAAATGTTTTTTAAAAATGGTCCGGGAACATAAAATAATAAAACCTTTTAAAATGTCCAGGGATTTTATTTAAAAAATGTCACCTTACCTTAGCCTGGTGGTCAGTGGGACTCCCTGGGCCCTGGTTGTGGGGGTCTGTTGTGGCCGCAGGTGCTCCATCCCTCTGCCGCCTGGAGTGTCAGCCGACACTCCCGGCGCAGAGACTGGGCGACCGCTGGATACCGATTCGGTGCAATCCGGCGGCCGGCAACTGTGCTGGGCACCCCCAGGCTGAAGCCCCAGTGCGGCCGCACCAGCTGTAGTTCCGCTACTGCCAATATCCTTCAAACTGGAAATTAGGCAGGCTCTATTTGACTTGCTGCAGCTTCTAATCCACATTGTAAAAAGCTTGCAGTGTTCAGTGAAATCAGAGTAAGTATTTTCAGTACAGGAGAAGAGCCTGTGCAACTGTGCAATACTGAAGGGAAGGCTGGCATTCAGCTTTCAGAAACTTTAAAAATAATTCTGGAAATTTGTGACGTTCCATACCTATAGGTATATACAGTATATTGTTAGTAAAGCCATTCATTCCTTTAAAATGTATGGCCCTAATTGTAATATGGTGTGTGCCTCTGGTCCATTGTTATAATTAATTTTGGGTTACTGAACCTTCCCCCACTCTTGAGGAATCGTACGTATGCCTTTCTTTGGTAGTAGTGTTCATAGAGCATTATTATATACAGATTGTTTGACTGTGATGTCAGATTTCCCCAGCAGGTAGTATGCTGGGCTTGGTGAAAAGGGGATATGGGTAACAAAGATATTGTTTGTATTGTTCATAGAAGGTTCAGAAGCTCTGGAATATATTATATTTGGCTTGAAAACATTGCATGTTTTCATAATTGTTTCTAAACCTTTTCAGTTATACATGAAACACAATCTACCTTTCATTTATTCTCATTTATTATGATTTATATGACAGGTTAATCATTGCCTTGGTATTGCATGAATGCCACTTGATTGCCCTGCATCAGCGTATACAATCAAACAGAAAAGCTAGCTGATAACCTTATAGTTATGTTAATCAGAGCCTAATTCCCATATAACAATTGCACATAACAAGTGTGTCATCAAAATATGAGCTCTGTTTCATCATGATTAATACTATTGAAAAAAATATATTGAATATATGGAAATAGTCAAAAATTCATGCTGATAATCTGTTTATTTTCACTTGTATAACTGAGACAAAAAATGGCCACCTACATAGTTACATAGTTACATAGTATTTGAGGTTGAATAAAGACATTAGTCCATCAAGTCCAACCTATTAGGATCTCATTCTAGGAGTACCCGTACCTCTAAAAAGGAAGGGAGACAACAAGTATTCAAAAAATCAAGCACTCAATATATCCCAAACAGTTCAAATCCCAATTTTTTACGCCACTTAGCTCCCAGGCAATTTGTTCTCCAAGCCCTGTGTGAGCAAGCTCAAAATGAGTGATGCACTAGTTTATAATACACCTGCTCAATGAGAGACACCTGAGCTCAATTAACCCCTCCCCCTAACAAGAGCACTGCAACCTGGGGGAAAAAAAAGGGAACAGTTTAAAAAAACTGACAGAAAAGGAAAAAGAGTTTTTAAATACTAAAAAAGGGTCTAAAAAGGAAGGGAGACAACAAGTATTCAAAAAATCAAGCACTCAATATATCCCAAACAGTTCAAATCCAAATTTTTTACGCCACTTAGCTCCCAGGCAATTTTGTTCTCCAAGCCCTGTGTGAGCAACCTACTAAAGTAAAGGACCACCATTGAGTCTTGGGAGGTAGGAAGGGCTAGGCCAAGCTCAGTCTTCCTCACTTTTCTAGAAGATGTGGTTTTATGGGGGCTTGTGCCCCTATTGTGAGGATTTCCAACCCCATTCCTGTGCTGTCTGGCAACCAGAAAATAGACAAGGGGTGGGGAAAAACCTTATTGGGGATACAGACAGCGATAAAATGTAGACAGATTTTCTAAAGCACTATTGCTCCCAAACTGTGGCCCTTTAGTACTTACTGTGTGGCCCAGTATTCGGCAGTGTTACTGGGAGCATTATTTATTGCAGGTTCTATTATAGCACCGTCAGGCAGCGCTTTAAATACTGTACAAAAATAGATAGATGACATTGCTGAGCCTGATGAAGGGGACACTGCGTGGCCCCGAAAGCGCTAGTTTTGGTGACATGACGTTCCAATAAATGACCTTTTTGGACTTCGATATTGTTGGTGTGCTAGTGACATCTATCTATTTTTGTACTGAGTGGCGGCGCCATCCGCGGTCACTGCGACCACCTCCCCCCTTATCCAATTTTGTTTTTTTTCTGGTAAGTGCGATAAGGTATCTTTTTCGTTAGATACTGTACATTCACGTCACTCCCTGTCCTCAAGGAGCTTACAATTAGCGATGTGCATGGGCTTGGTGTGAACTGAGTTTGCCCGAGTGTGTGTAGAACTGTCAGTGAAATGCCCCACAGCTATATGTAACAAGCTGAAACTGATTGAGCCAGAAGGGGGGTTTGGCACAGGCATAAGTAAACTCACTAGTTGTCATCTTACATGCACACATACTAGGGCCAAGTTAGACAAGAGCCAATCAACCTACTGGGGGGCCTAGTAGGAAACCAACACAGATACAGGGAAAACATGCAAAGTCCATGCAGATAGTGCCCTAGTCTGGATTCAAACCAAGGACCCTAGTTATGCAAGCCAGAAGTGCTAACCACCAAACCACTGTGCTGCCCCATTAATTGGCAATGGTAGAGAACATGATAATCTAATGTAACATGTGCCCTGTCTCTACCTGTCTCTTGCAGCATATCTCCAGTCTTCAACCGAACCTGTAGCATGTCCTAAATCTTTGACGATCTCCTGTTGTATGTTAACAGTTTTGGCTAACGTGTGGCTTTAACTCCAGGCTATCACTAGACATCAAAGCCTATTATAATGGCTTAAAACATGCAAAAAGTGTGCTTATACCACGTGTCCTGTTCATAGGAAAATCCATCCAAACCCATTGCTAGGAATTAGCCCTTTGTTTTAATACAACTCGTGTATAAATTCTCCTCTCCAGTTTTTGATTTTGTTGGGTGGTAAGCTTTCACACATTGCTATTATCTGACAGTTTTATATCAAGTTTTTATGCCTGGATTCTCCCTGCAGGTGGCTGTCAGTTGGGCATCACTGCCAAAGGAGAGCGCTTGAAACACTGGTATGAGTGCCTGAAGAACAAAGATAAGAAGATTGAGCGCTGGCATGTTCTACAGAATGAAAACCATGTATCAAGTGATTAAATGACAGCTGCCGTGTCCCTCAACTGTTCACGCTCTGTACCAACTCACTGTAAACTTTTTATGTCTTGTCTTCCAAAGCATTCATACTTTTAGCTTTTAGAGATAGAGAAATAATAGTTGCTCCTAGTATATTCTTTATTAGATATAAATACTGCTTTTTTGTTTGCCCTCAGAACAAATGCTGTTCGATTAATTTTAATGATACATACATGTGTTTGTTCTTCAGCCTTCCCTTTTATGCTTACCAAACATGTTCATTGGCACTCACTTAGAAAATGGGGGTAAAGGAATTTCCTTTGCTTCTGTTTTTATATGTGAGTGCCTTTGCTCTACAGCTAACTGTGAAAAACTTGTGCAGCCTATCATATTACATTCACTATCTAAGCACTGCTAGGGCAATGACAGTTTACAGTGCAATGCAACAGGTTGTTATAGACAGCATCACACTGTTAACAGTTACCTGTAGAGCACTTTGAAAATGTCCACCATAGTTAAAACAAACATACACATATATTGCCACCACTAATCAACAAGCAGATATAATATATATGTAAACTGGACTTTTTTTTTTTTTAAACCTTTACTATGGCACAAAGTTTTTGCACATTTGTTCATGGTAAATGCACTTCTTGTCTTGCTGTATGGAAAAACTGTTACTGTATATCTGACAGGTATGGGTTTCCACCATATATTTTAATGCTACAAATTACCTATTCCAGAGCACAAAACAACACTTTCTATTTTTTCTATGGTTAATCACTGCCTGTTTAAATAAAACCATATGGTATAAACATACAAACATGGTGGAATTGACATTTTGCAGTACACCTTGATGATCAACTATTTCAAAAGCAGAAAATCTAAATGCAATGATACGTTTTCATGTTACTGACGTGTAGACCCAGTGATACATCCAATTAAAGGAAACCCTACATTGAAAAAAAAAATGGATCTGTGAATAAGGCCCATTATTGTAGAACCACAGTGGGTTGCTCCTGCCTTGCCACCAGTGTGTTATGCTCCTATTACTTCTCCAGCAGCCATTCCATCATAAAACAATGGTATTGCCATTAGTAGCAGTGCTTTCACGTTGATGGCATTTGTTCTCCATAAGGATGTAAACTGGTGTCAGGAACACCTTTATAACTTTTCTGGAATAATAGAAATGCCTTTTTTTTTATAAGGGACTTTGTTTCCTAGTGGCAATGTCTTAATTAACAAAATAACCTAAATTTGCCTTAATATAAATTTGAGAATAAAAAAAACATAGCGTTTTTATAAATAATTTGGGCCTATTGTCACCTATGTGACTGCAAACCATCTGAAATGGGTTTGTGGATCTCCAGTGGACAATGGACCAGTGGCTGGGAAAAACTGATCTGTACTATAGAAAGAGACATGCCCTTCTGTTCTTTATAGGAATAATGTGGGTAAAACCATAACACCTGAACATCTGGTCTGTTTTTAGAATAGTGCGAAAACTCTTTGTGTTGTTAATGTAATGTAAGTTATTCAAGATTCCTGAATTCAAAGCCAACCTACAGTATACTCAGATGTTAACTAAAAGGTACACTATAATTTCTGCTAGGATGATAGATAAAGTATACTCAAATAGCTGAAATATCTTTGAAGTAGGAAATGGTACTCCAGGTCTTCTTTAAATTTTGCCCAAGTACTTACAGTCATCATATTTTTAAACAGCTGACCTCAGCTCTCTTAGCCTAGCTTCCCTGAACTTCATTGTCCAGTACTTTTAAACATCCTCATTCATTGTAAATGGTTTAATCAGCATTTGAAATAGCTTCAAAGCCTTTTGACTTCAATATCACTTTACCATGATCTCTGCTAAAGAGCAAAATCAGCCTGTTCTGAACTTCTACTTCAGCAGAGATCCTACGACCAAATGCATAGGCTTTGTCATGTGATGTTTTAGAGGAAGCCTGGATTAGCATTTTCTGCAGGAAATGTTAGTATTTTAGCTCTTCCGTTACTTTTTATTTATAGAACACAGCAATTTATCATTTCAGTATAAGTCGATTTTAATTTAGCTATGATGCCCATTTATGTTTAGGTATTCCTTAACAATGACATAGTATAGCCTAATTAAAGCCTCAGTGAAAATGACTGAAAGACACTTATCCGGCAGTTAATTGATAAGTGATGCGTGTCTTACCATTGGTTTGTGTGTTCAAAATGTTTCAACTCCCTTAAAATATCCAATATTCAAAAGGTAAAATTTGATGTATTTAGCATTTCACTACATGCTAAACGTCACTCAGTAATTTGCACAGAGCCTTTATTAGGATGTGTGTACCCAAAATCCTATATTTTATGTTTGGGACCTGTCTTCATCAGATATAATATTTGTATTTTTATATGGACATTTTAGGTTCCAAGAACAGTCTGTGATAGAATAAAAAAAAATCTGGATCATTTCTAAAGGGACACAATAATAGCACATGTAAAAATAATATAGAATTATTAGATTTAAAAATTAACCAACAACTATATTAGACTGTAGTAATTTTAGTCTAGAGAGTAAATCTTAAAATGATTGACCTGTAGTAGCAGTATTTTTGGACCAATATTTTTACAATTTATCATAGATTGCTTTCTATAAGTGAACAGTTCTAATCATTCCAAGATAAAGTTAAAGGGTTAGTCTACCTAATACTGAGATGTAATTGTTTTTATGGTAGATTCTGGCTAGAGGATGTCAATCTACGGTATAACTGAAATATCAGCTGGGTGGACTGCCCCTTTAATTTGTAACTAAGTAAAATATTTATTGTATTCCTAGTGATTGGTGCAACACAACCCAAGATTTAATTTTACTCAAATATATGGCATTTTACTGTTATATAGTGTTTGGTAACACAGAGATAAATTATTTAATGTGTATTTACAATAGTAAGTAGGTTTATAGTGATGAGGTGAGAGAAACACATGGTAAAACCCTTTGCTGATGATGTATATACTGAGACACATTTAGGGCAGCAATGCTATTTCCTACCATGTGATTGACTAATGCAGGTGTCATACCATTGTTCCACTGTAATGTACAAGTATACTAGATATTCATTGCCAGGCTTCCTTTCATTTAGACATTATATATATATATATATATATATATATATAATCATTAGACAATGTATGAAAGTGAAGTAACACATTGATTAAGTCATAATTTGTCTGAGAATGGCATATCTGTTACTATGAAATTCTCAGAAATTACAAGTATAACTCTCTATTTTCTTTTCTTTACTCATTTGAAATAATTGAAAAGCCTTAATCAGTAAGTCCTGTCTATCAGCAGGTTACTAGGCTGATGTCACAGCAAAGTATAATTGCATTATGTTTATATTTAATTATTAGAGAGTGCCTAAGTGTGGCTATCAGGGGTGAGGACAAGTGTTTCTTGGCTCTAAAGTCTAAAAGCTACCCACAGATGAACCTTTGTGGTCACCAGATCATTGGTGTTCTTTAAGAGTAGCATTTGCCACACATTTTTATTGTGCCAAACCATTATCCTGCCAACATCAAAATTATTAACAAATATAGCCGTTTTGAGAAATTTCCAATAGTGGTGACCTAAAACCATCACAATAGACTAGTGATAGGAGATAATAACATAAGAATTTCAGGATTGTTGTCCATTAAAATGTCAGTCCCCCAATACTGATATTTCAGTTATGCAAAGACTAAATATCTCAAGAGCTCCAGCAGCAATAATTCCAAAAGCTCCCAATTTTGTCGCCTCTGCATAGAGTCTTACCATTCCCATTCACTGTCATGTAAAGGCATGGGGTATATCAATAAAGCATTGAATGTGACATTTACCAAGCATTCACTGCAGGTGAATTAATCACAGTAAGTTAAAACACATTACCCAGAGGTTTTACCTGCAGTGAACGTTTGGTGAATGTCACATTCCTTGCTTTATGAATATACCATATCGAGTAGGGCTACTTTACAGTGGTCATGGCAGGTGGAGAGAACTTTAGATGTGGTCATCTGTTTTCAATGTCCTTGACATACATAAGAAGTGGGCATTTGACTTGTAAACATCTACTGAAACGTTCATTTTGGATGACTTAAATACAGCATTTGGACCATTTATGAAATGGGCATTTCACTTCATGCTGTTTTTACTTTGAAGCTATCTATATGATGCTTCTGGTTCTCTCTTCTGCATGGAGATTTAACACTTTACATTTTTCTTAACTTTGTACTTGAAGTCTAGCTATCTGCTTTCCTAACTAAGACTGGGACTATCTGCTTGCAAGTAGTTGCAGAAGCACAATGCTAGGTATAACTTTAGTCTTTCAGTATTGCCAACTTGTGCATGCCTCCATCTTCTTCTGTAGAAATGTGTCTATATACAAGCAGAACATTTACGTTGTATTGCCAGAGGAAGGTATCTTCCTCAACACATTTTACAGGGTATGAGAGCATTTAGCAATATAATTGTTAGCATTCTCATATTCTAATCTGTTCAGAGTGGTCCTCTTTGTACTGTTTAGACGTTTAATACACAGGTTATCTGAAAGGAACGCCTGTCTGTTTTACTCGGGGACTTTTCTATCTTTTTTATCAACAGAGGTAGATTTCAACAAAGCCTGTAATGTGGTATGTGAAGGTGCACAAGCAGAAATTTTATGGGATCTTTATTTTCATGCCAGGGCCTTGCTGGAGCTGCGCGGGGGAAATTATGATGTGTGCCATACTTTGTTTGTCACATTCAGCTTTACATGTATAGACCTAGAGAAAAGCTTAGAAACAAAATATCTGAGTTGCCATATTTGCTTAGTGAATGTCTGGAATCCCAATGCAGTGTGTTCAGAGACTAAATGTAGTTATTGCCATCATACCTAATGACAAAATAAAATCATGCAGTAGCAGAAAGCTTGTGCGGTGGGAATTACAGCAGTAAAACAAATGCTCGCCATGGGGACTATTTATATAACCGTATCATTTTTCCCATGGCGTAAATATGAAACCTGATTGGTCATAAAAGGCTAGTTCTCCACTTTTCCACACTGTTTTTACAGTTAATTTGCATTTCTTTTGGATTCTTCAGGAGAAGAGTAAAGCTCTTTTTGCTTACAGATACAATATTTCACAATATTTCCAAATGACCAACTGCAAGCAGCAAATGGAGCTCTACGCAAGGCTTAGATAACATTTCAAGTGCCAGAGAGCATCTGCTAACCAGAGAACTGAATGCATCAGAGGAGGGACATATCAAAGTAATCGGCCACTCAATCTGCCTGAAAGCATAAAGACACTGCTATGCTTTCTCATTAGAAAGCAGAGCTTAATTAGGATCAAAACATCAGTTTATGTACTTAAAAGATACTTTAAATAGAATTGAACTACAGCATTATAGTTTCCTTTTAATGTGAATACAGAGCTATTGGATTTGCCATTACTGGCTTTTTAAAGGTTGAGTCTAGTGGATTGTCCTCTTGATCCTGACTTTATTTCCACGTGAATTACTGACCTGGAACAAGCATGCAGACTGGAAAGTATAAAAGAACTAATCTGAACTCCTGTTCTATGTGCTTGTTTAGGACTCATAGGTTAGTGAAGATGGGATCAGAATGGCCATCCTGGTGTATGCACCTTTAAAAACTAGGTCACAAATGTCAGCTCCCATATTCCAGTACTCACATCTTTAGGTGACTGAATGGGTTGTCTGCCTAAGTGATTGAAAAGAGTTTTGTTTTTTTCTTGAGAACTTCCTTAAATAAAATGTATATTACGTTGTGCATAATGGTCTTCACATTTCTTGCATGCTGGTATGGAGTTGTGATAAACCTTTACCTGACTGCAGCTCATACATCTATATAGTACTGACACATATGTCCTAGCTAAACACTTTGAGGCCTATTTATAAAAAAAATTGCAGAGCCATTTGCCTTGCCAATCTCTGTTAATGTTCATTCTGTGTGATTGGAGGAAAAAACGAATATTCTTAGTATATTTTCTTTTCAGGTCGAATGTAATATTTGGAAAATATTATTATTATTATAGCCAGTAGAGGGAGTTGAGTAGCATAGGAAATATTTATGTCATATGTGCCTCAGCTCCATCTAGTGACCATAATGCAGTATTTTCCTGATTTTACATTCAAAAGAAAGTATACTACGAACATTATTTTTTGCACAGGACAAATGTAAACATAGATTCGGAGGCTCTGCAAACTTGTTTGAAAATAGACCCCTTTGTCTGTAGTGCAGTTTATCACTGACATAGTTTAAAAATTAACTGAAGACAACTCACTATTGGGTTCAAATAATATCAGTGCTGCATTATGCAGTTTCTGTACTTTATGAAATGTGGAAACCACACTACGTTTAGCATACTTTTCATGTAAATGTTGCCATGTTAATAAAACAAACAAACAAAAAAAAGCTTAAATTTGCATACAGTTTTCATTTAAACAAGGAGATATCTTGATCATAAAATGTCTTTGCTGCACTTACTACTATATCAAGTTGCATGTTGTCCTAACTTGCAGTTTTGATGCTTTCTAATGTGAACGCGCACTTCACATGTAATAAAAGTGAGGTTTAGGCTTCTGTACACCATAATATAACAAGACTTTTGTGCTATCTTTTTGCTCCTTGGTTTGTGTTTGGATGTCATTTGTGTTTTGGAAGTCTTTAGAAAGCTAATATCAGCTCTAGCTGTGACATCACCAAGATGTCTGGATAATAGCATTGTAATTAAACTTTTCCTGTCAAAGAAAACACTGTAAAAATAAAGTCATCCGTTCATTAAATAGATCGCCAAAGATCAGAAAGAACTGCATAAATAATACTGTAATCCGAGAACTCACTGTTACAGTAAAGCTGGTAGGGAAAAGGTTAAAATTTTAACAACCTTGTTTTTTTCCAGACAATCAGCGTTTCAAAGTAACTGTTTCCTGGTTACAAGACTTCTCTTTCCAGACAAGCTGTGCTTAGAACGATTAGCCATATTCACTTTGTGTGTTTATCCTTTTTTATTCTTCAAATGCGCCATTGTCAGACACGTAAGCCAAGCAGAATTAGCTTTCCTTTGTAAATAACGCATGCAGATATGGACTGAAATGGCGCAGAGACTTGTATGCTGATGTTTGCATTTAAAATAGCATGATGTAACTATAAAAGAAACATTGTCAGACTTAAAGCTGATGTTACCCACAATCTAGATTAAAGACGTCTTCCTCTGCATGCTACTAGCACACATTGATCTCCTTATGTGATGTGTCTAATAAAGAAAACAATCAAGTTAAACTGGTCTTGTGTTTATTTAACACTTTGTTATGGGGTTTGTGGCACCTAGACACTAAAGAAAGCTATAGACAACCCTGTTACTGGGGCTAAGGGGGCAAATTGTTGAAGGTGTAGGCGTCATTCACACGACTAACAGCCGGCCCGTACAGATCCGCTCTGCGTGCATGGCCATATTGGGCCACTCCCGGGAAGGACAGGTGCTGCGTGTGATTTCAAGCAGCCTGTTCTTCTCTGTGGGAGTAAGTACAGGCCCCTAAAGGTACAGGTACTGGTACCTGTGCATACCTTCAGCAGCTTCTTAAACCTTCCTGTTACAGCTTAATGTTTGGCTATTTTGGCAGGCAAATCCCCTTCCATGCAGAATTATATTGGCTCATTGTTATATTGGGCAGCCTCACTAGTCAATAGATCTGCAGGAGTTAAGAAAAGGAAAACAACGGTAAACAATATGTTACAGAACCTTGCCTGTCAGAATGGCTTGAGATTTGACCCTGGCAGGTGAGTTTGGGAGTTTGCTGCAGGTATTTGTAGGTACCCTACATTATATCTCCAGCAATTTGCCCCCTTCCCCTGGGTCAGACCACCCAAAGCTGGTTTTTGAGTTTTGCCAGAGTCTGGAAAGCTTGAACCACCTAACAGTTTCTTCCATCTCTTTAGAGCTCCAACAGTAGCACCTCTCTACTTGTTGGATCACTAGTATATTAAAATGGGAAATGTGAAGGAATAACAGGAAACACCCACAACAACATGAAATCAAGAAGATCTTAAAGTAATCATGTACTGTGAAAGCATGAATGCTGCAATGTGTTACCTGTGCCTCTGATTATGTTAGTTCCCTGGATGTCATAATGGTCCAGTGGCTTTAATCATTTCTATGTACCCATATTTGCAGATCAGCAGCTATGGCTTCACTATGATTTTACTGATATTTTTTTAGGGTTGTTGACTTCAAAAGTATTAAAATATAACTTAAGGCAAATTTTTTTTTAGATTTGGATAGAGTGCTGAGGGTATAGAACCTCTGTCATGTTTTTAGCACTGTCTGTGTCCCAGTTACTCTCTGTAATGGTCCTAAACACCAGGAATGAAGGTGAGGGTAAATCCAAAACTTTGAATTGTTACAAGAACAGAAATAAAAGGCTTCCATTTGGGACACCTGTTCCCATAACAACTGTCTAGGAAATGTTCCTTATATTGGCAAGATAACACTTCCAGCACTCAGCTCATTGCAGTACAGAAAGTGAAGGGAAATCTTCCTACTGAGACACAAATGGAAAACAAATGACAGTTTTAACCCTAGCCTAATCTTTTCGAGTAATTAAAGGCCCCCAAAGCTGTATTTTCTGACCTCGCTGCTTTAGGCACATGGGAATCTTAATGACCTTGTTTTAAGTCTCCTTTACTTTTGTTACATTCGTATTGAAAAACCTACAACAGGAATTACCTGCAGAACTATTATTGGACTTTGTAACGATGCAAAACACCTGACTCAGAAGTCTTTGATGGAAGCCATTGTTCCCTTAGTAATAGACTGCATTCCAGTACCTGTGTAGTGACTTTCAGTGAGACTAACCAGGCTTGTCTTCTCTTGCAGCTAGAATGCATCCTATAAATTATGGAATGCCAGCTACCACCAAAGTCTTGTGATACAGGGGCACTTCTTCTTTAACAATATCATGGTTCTCCTTTCAAAGCACTCTTTATTTCACTTATGCGTTCCATAAGACATCATAATTACCTTTTTCAGCCACTTTAATTACCTGAAGTCTGTGCCGCAAGTGAGTTATGTAACATCAGACTTGTGACTAGTGTTTTTTTTTTTGATAAAATATTTTATTGTTTTACATATTAAGGCACAACAGTGCACGCTATTTGTGTCCAATGAGGACACCAGGCATAGCAATGCATACAATAATACATCTCTCAATTCTGGGGTGCTGATGAAACCAAGTGCGGCCAAGCGAGTTGAAATGATGGCAGTAGTCTTACCAGGAAGACGCCTCCTCCGGGTCAGGCGACCTTTAGATGTTGTCCAGCCAGGCAGCAGCCGCCGCCGGGGTATCAAAGAAGCGGGTGGTGGCGCCATCACTCACCCGCAGGCGACTGGGGTATAGGAGGCCATATTGTAACCCTTTCCCCCGGAGCCTCTTACGGACATCTGTATAGGATCTGCGCAGTTGCTGTATTTCAGCTGAGTAGTCAGGATACAGTGAGATACGGGCATTTTCATATAGTAACTCAGGGTGGCTTCTAGCTGCAGCCAGAACCCGGTCCCTATCCCTGTAGTTTAGCAGGCGGATAAGGAACGGTCGGGCCGGCGCCCCCGGTTTTGGCGGCATGGGCGGAACTCGATGGGCCCTCTCAACCACAAAGGTCGGTGGTAAGTCATGGAGGTCCAGGAGCTTAGCCAGGAAGGTTTCAGCGAATTCGGCCGGTGTTTTTCCCTCCGCACGTTCCGGAAGGCCCAGCACGCGGATATTATTGCGGCGTAGCCGGTTTTCCGTATCTACTGCCTTGTCTTGTAGGCCCTGGAGCTGCCGTTGTAGCCGTTGTACCTCGTTCGAGTCCGCCCGCGTTGTTTCCTCCACCTGCGAAATCCGGGCCTCCGCCTCTCCCATGCGCGTTTGGAATTTATCCAGATCATGGCGCAAAAAGCTTACATCAGCTGAGAGGGAATCGATTTTGTTTGTGAGCGCCTCTTTACAGGAGGTGATTGCCGCCAAGATGTCAGAGCTAGTAGGTGAGGGAGACAGATCCTCCGAGCCGCCGGTCTGTGTGCTCACCGACATCTTGCTGCACTCAGCCAACACAGCCAAGATGGTCGCCTCCGAGACTCCACGAGGCCTGCCTCCCTTATTGCGTTTCATGTAGCCCAGTTCTGAGGAGGCGATCTCTATCAGGAGGTGTTCCGGTTCGCCTGAACCCAGGTAGGTCTCAGAAAATCAGTACCAGGATAGTATCAGGATGGTATATGGAGCGGAGCTGTTCTGGCACACGTCTGCTCGGGATCACATGCTGGCCACGCCCCCCCAGACTTGTGACTAGTGTTTGCTTTGTATGCAGATGGGTGAGAGGGAAAGGCAAATTTGTGGGCTTACAAGAAGGATAACATTCAGGGTGGGAGACTGCAATAAACTGCAAAAGCGTTTACACCTTCTTTATGCAATTCAACTATATAGCACAACAATAGTGGGTGGATGAAAAGAATATCTGATTCTTTTAACAGAAAAAAAAAACGGATAATCAAGTTTCTGAACACTTAGAAATACTTTATTTCGGCTAGAATGTTTATTTATTTAAAGTAGACTGATATTTAAAGTAATGCAACAGTCCAAAAATGTTGCTCAAGGATACAATGTTGAATTAAACCTAACGGTTTGCTGCCCTATATTGCCACTCGAGCCCCCTGAAGTTCCTATGCAAACTCACTGTTCTCAGTGAAGACGGTTTACTTTACTAGTCCCTACTGAAGTTTGTGTGATACATATTCTGAGTAAGTGGCGAGTAGCCATGAAATACTTAATGTGGCGTTTAACCCTAACTACGACAAATACATGAGATTTTTACCATGGATGCCAGAGTTCTGTAATTATCTATTCCACTTAATCGCCTGTTCCAACAGGCACCTCTGCAACTTTTTGGGAACTTTCTTCCACAACTCTTTTCCTATGCAAATTGCAACTCTCTAGTGGTCAATTTTTGCACTACCATACCTCTAAGCCATCTGCATTGTAATGCATATGCCTAGCAATAGTCTTCATTCTGGGATGCAGGAAGGGTTATTCTACTCTCTTCAGAAGTCAGGATTAGTGATGTGTTCACCCAAACCCACTCAAACCCCTCAGCCCAGCCTAATAAGTTGTGACAGGTGAATTCCCTGTTCCACGGCAGGGAATGCCCCACCACAACTGTTTGGGCAAGGAGTGGGGGGGCCGGTCACAGTTTTGAGTGGGCATGGGTGTACTCAGGTGGACTGGGTTTTCACCAAGCCCCAGCTCATCACTAGTCAGGATGCATCAGGGGGTTACTCCAGTGCTCTGGTGAAGGTTGTCATATTAAAGATATAATCTGCCACCTGGTGTGTGTGCTGTCCTCCTGCATCCTTAGTTTACAATGCTTTACTGCAGAGCTCATTTACTTCCAATACTAAAAATAAATAGAAACGCTCTCATTTAACAAATGCACACAAACATTTATATGGTTTTGTTAACCGCAGAAACTGCAATATGGCCAATTGTAGAAGTAATGTTTTACTTATAAGCCTATAAGGTTACCAATGATTCAAAAGACTCAGGCCTCCCTGAAATTAGCAAAATAGCATGTTTATTAATCAACTTGCTATTGCTACTCACATTAGCTGCAGGCAATCTATAGTGATCAATGTGAGCACATGCTGTATAATTTATAGACACTTGACACAGGAATCTAGGGTTCAAAATTGAATGGTGTTTGTGGGAAGTCACCATGGAGAATACCACTGCAGTCCAAATAAAAAAAAAATGCATAGATCTACATTTGCTAAACATCACAAGTTGCTCCACAGCTCTAAAGAAACAGTGCTAAAAAGTTGAACTTCTGGCACTGCTTACAGAATGTTATGGAGAGCACAAAATACTGAATACCAACACCAAACACCATCTCAACTGTGAAATATGGTGGAGTACGTATAATGGTGGGACGTTGCTTTGCTGCCTCAGGACCTTAATGGCTTGTGATCATGAAGTAGCCAATGCTTTCTTAATTGTATCTAGAAACTCTACTGCAGGATATTAAGGCTTTCATCTGTGATCATGCATGATGATGATCAAAAACAGTGTTGTTGAAGACTAGGGAGGCACCGGAATTTTGGCTGCCGAAACATATCGGCCGAAAATTACACTTTTGGCAAAATGCCGAAAGTGCCATCTTTCAAACTACATTGTGGTGAATGCCTAGTTTCTCTCCTCCCCACTGGGCGCTGCTCTGTGTCCACTCTGACACAGCACAGTGTCCAGCGGGGAGTAGAGAAACTGTCAGAGGCCGTGCGGGGCGGGGAGGAGAGCACTGTGAGCGTGTCACAGGATGCTGAGCTCTCCGCCCACACTTCCCCGCTCAGCCTCCTATGACGAATCAGGATGGAGAGCGGTGTGGGGGCAGAGACAGCTGTTACAGGAGGCAGAGCCAGCGGTGAGGGGGAGGAGTCAGCTTTAAAAATAGAGTTACTATGTACCAGTTTTGAATGACAAGGAAGTGATCTACATCACTTTTTGTTCATTCATACTTGTGCACATGGTAAACATACATACTCTCTCTTTCATTTTCAAATCTTAACTGAACAAACAGAAGAGAGAAGCTGATTGGTTGCCATAGGCAACTCCTCCAGATTTTGTCTGCTCCAGTTTTGATAAATTCCCCCCACTGTCTCCACAGGTTATGAATGAACAGGAACACTCAGTATAGAGGCTTTCTGTTAATTTATAATAGGGGCTGCAGAAAAAAGATTGTGGATTCTGTGTCCTCAGTCTGTTTTTTTATTTTAAAAGGGAAATATCAGAAGTCTGATATTTCACCGAAGCCCCAGCAGTAAAGTTAAAAAATAAAAATGTTTGATAAAAAAAAAAACTAAAACATTTAAAAGTTTATAAATATAATAATATCTCCTAACTGCTAGACAAAAACTTGAGTTTGAGGGGTTGATTTACTAAAGCAGAATTTCAAGGGAATTTTCCCTTAGCTTCCTAGCATCCAGTCCTGTGGAAACAAAATATTGTTGTTGGTTTTTTTTTCCTTGCACGTGATTGGGTATTTTGTGCAAAGTGAATTTTCACCATATTCACAAAGCCAAGGGAAAAATTACTTGCAAAGTGAACAGCCTATTTGTCTTTACTAAATCAACCCCTAAAAAAGCTCCCACTAGTTACTAAATATTAAGTTCACATATTTTTCCATTGATAAACTAGACTGTAAAGGCCTTTGTCAGATGGCTTGTGTTTGCCTAATTCTGCTTCTCTCCCCATAGCAGTCTATAGGAATTAGGGATGCACCGATACCATTTTTTCCAGACCGAGTATAGGTACCGATAATGCAGAATACCACCAGCTATAGAGGACTACAAATTGCAGCAATACATTATACAGCAATGCAGAATAATACCATCAGCTTGAGAGGACCACAAATACCAGCAATACATTATACAGCAATGCCGATTGGCATCTGGCTATAAAGGACTGCAAATCCCAGTAATGCATTATACATCAATGAAGAATAATATGAAGCTACATACTCTATTCTGCTCTGGGGTGCTGGTCTGATGTCTCCAGTGGAGGATTTCAGGTGACTGTGTAGGGTTTCAGGGGGGCTGTGCGGAGTCTAAGAGGTATGTGTGGCGGTCTCAGGAGGGCTGTGCAGGTTTTTAGAGGTCTGTGCCTTTAGGAGGCTGTGCAGGTTCTATTGTGGGCTGTGCGGACTCTCAGGTGGGCTAAGCTGTGTCTATGGTGGGCTGTGCAAACTCTCAGGTGGGCTTTGCAGGTTCCATGGTGGGATGTGTGGACTCTCAGAGGGGCTGTGCAGGTTCTATTGTGGGCTGTGTGTACTCTCAGGTGGGCTATGCGAGGTCTATGGTGGGCTGCGCAAACTCTCAGGTGGGCACTGCAGGTTGCATTGTGGGCTGCGTGGACTCTTAGAGGGGCTGTGCAGGTTCTTTGGTGGGCTGTGCGAACTCTCAGGTGGGCTGTGTGGACTCTCAGGGGGCCATGTGGGGTCTATGGTGGGCTGAACGGACTCTCAGGTGGGCTCTGTGGACTCTCAGGTGGCTATGTGGGATCTATGGTGGGCTGTGCGGGCTCTAAGGTGGCTCTGCAGGCTCTATGCTGGGCTCTGCAGGCTCTTTGCAGGCCTCCCGTTCAGTCTTGGCGGGTGTGGGCGGCGTGGAGGAGGAAGAGATTTTTGGCTGGCGCTGTAAATATGTACCACTATTCACAGAAAGACCGCCCGGACTTTGCTGAGGACCTCGCTAGCCCCGCTATTGGCGCTTAGTATCGGCATTGGTATCGTTGCATCCCTAATAGGAATGCAAAAGCAGCTTAAAGCAGGTCAAATGCAGATCAGAAGAAGGTCAACTGCAGAACACAAGCCCAGTATCTGTCAACAAAGGCTCCTAAAATATTTCTTATGCATTTAATGCATTTTATTGATTGCTATTCTCCACTAAAACATACATTTTGGCATAATTGTCTGTCGATCCTCAAACCACTTAGCCATCACTAATATAAAATGTGTTCTCTATCTGGCAGTACAAGAGGAACTCCCAGTAGCAATGAAAATAAATTAAAGAAATTAGATGCTGTCACTAGGCTAAATTTGCCTGTATCCTCGATTAATCTGATAGTTTATGATTGCAACAAAGTTGCCGTTTCTGTCACCTCAAATCCTTTGGCTTAAAATATGTCAAACACCATCTGTTATGTCAACTAAAACTGCAGGACATCCATATGCAGAAACAGTCAGCTATTTGCATTTTCATTATGACAAGCCTCCAGTGCGCACTAAAATTCTGCTGAAATTCTGGCTCTCTGAATATATGCTAGATGTATGCATAAACTGTTTGCTCAGTGTTCCACTAGTGTAACTGTAATACATATGTCACATCAAAATGAACTGCAATACTTTTTAGAAGATGTCATTTAATAGAAAGTAATTGAATAACAATGCACAAGAGGATAAACTGGGAATGGATACAATTGTAGGAGAAAAAAGTTTTACACACTCATTGATCTGAAAAAAACCCCATCTAACTGCCCAAACTTTGAAATAATTAGGCGTATATTGAATCCCCAGAAAATACTTGTTATATACTATTAACCCTTAAATGCATCTAAGGTAACATTAAAAAGTGTCTGTCATTCCCCAAATATTGTTAAAGTGACACTAAACTCAGGAGTTAAATCTGCCTTCAAGTACCTTAACTATTAACAATACTGAACCTTATTTGTGCATCAGTCGGCTGTAGTTCCTCAAGTCATCTCTGAATTGGTGCCGACACTGTCCTTCCTTTTGGAGGGTGGCGATCGTACGATAATCGTGCAGTGTATGGAAGGCGTGCAACCGTTTCTACTGTATGGCCGCACATCTTCCGTCGAACCAGCAGGCTAGAAAACCCGCCGGGAATCGTACGATTCTCGGCGAGTTAGTGGCCTGCTCGTTCGACAACTGCCGAACGGGCCGGTGTGCGCACGCGCACACAGCCCGTTTGCAGTCATCGCAAGCCCGCCCCTCATTGCAGTCATCGTAAGCCCGCCCCTCAGGGCGCAAGTACGATCTGCCTGTCCAAGATGGGCGGATCGTAGGTTTTTGTAAGTACTTTTGTACTTGTGAGGGTTGTAAAGTGTATGGGCACCTTTAGAGTGGTGGCATTGGGGAGATTTCCATTCACATCCTGTCTTGGAGACAAAAGTAGAATTACAATTAAGAACTAGTAGGAGTTGTTGGAGTACAATTAAGGACAATGCCTTGTGAAAAAACACATGCAGCCTGTTATTACTGTTCTCCCTATGCACTTTATCAGCAGCAGTCCCGATATTTTTCCTATCACAGCTAAAGCGCATTGTGAATATGGCTGCTGGGAACCCATCATTTTATAGTGTGGAGGGCTGGCTTATGCCCCAAAAAACCCTTATTGCCCCTTCTTAGCCAGCTGACCAAAATTTAAGGGCCAGGGAGTGCATTATGGTCAGGGCCGCCGTCAGGGGGGTACGGCCGATAGTCATGTAAGGGGCCCGGGAACCTTACATAAGTATCGGCCAACCGTACAGGTGACTGGACAGGAGGTGGAGGCGGCTGGGCCCCCTCAGCACCGGAGGAAGCCGGGGCCTGCACACTCGAGATCCTCACCTGGGGTGCTTTGTGCAGGTCTCCGGTGCCCCCCTGCAACTGTCCCCAGTGTCCCCCTGTGACTGACTGCACATTAGGTTTTCAAAGATGGCCGCCGCCACCCGCATTTCATTTAATATATTGCCGAAACGGCAATATATTAAATGAAAATCATTCCCTGGTGGTCCAGTGGAGAATCAGTATGGACTGCATCTCTTGCTGATGCAGATCATACTGATCGCTCCCTCGTGATGCCGCCACTGACAGGCAGGGATCGATTAGTATGTCTGCATCAGCCTGAGATGCAGATCACACTGATCCTACACTCGACCATCAGGATAATCCAAGTGCCACACTGGACCCCAGGAATGCAGCCACCTTCCTGCAAAACAGGTAAGCAGGGGAGGGGAACATTTTTTAATTAACTATTGTTATTAGTTGTGTGTGTGTGTGTGTGTTTTTTAAATGTTTGTGTGTGATTTTTTTTTTACCTCCCTGGCGGTATGATTATTATTATTTGTTTCCTTTTTTTGTTTTTTGTTTTGTTTTAAACTTTTAAACTTCCCGCCGGTTCTGTCCCCCTTCTGGGACGGAACCCAGAAGACGGATGTCGGCATCGGCCGGAGGACCCGCTGGTTCTGTCCCCCTTCCGGGACAGAACCCGGAAGACCGATGTCGGCATCGGCCGGAGGACACAGCGGGGATCGCGGACAAGGTAAGAAACGCTACGCTGTATTCCCGAGTGTGGCTCGGGGTTACCACCTATGCTACTGAAAATTAACCCCGAGCCACACTCGGGATTACCGCCAGGGAGGTTAATTAATGAAGCTATGTGTGTGTGTTTTGAATTAGTGTGTGATGTGTGTGTTTTTTTTTAACCACTTCCCGCGGGTTCATGTAAATGTACGTGCTCCGCTGGAAGTGGTTATACCAAAAATATGGCTGCTCTTGCAGCCGTGTTCTTGGTACCGTTTTAAAGCCTGTTCCCACCACTTGCAGTGCGTTCTGGCCAGCTCACTTTTTGGCCTGGGAGAGGGGACCTGGCGGGCCATTGAAGTGAATTGCGTCGTAGCCACGCCCTCCGGCCGCAATGCGATCGCCCGCACGGGTTTGCAAGGCACATTGTGCATGCAGTGCGTTTGGGTGTGGTGTGATAAAAATGCTGCAAGCACTATTTTGATCACACCGCACGGGTGATTGCATTGCAGCCGGAGGGCGTGATTACAGTGCCATTCACTTCAGGGGGAGTGCCATTCATGCCCCCTCCAGCCCGGCAAAAAATGTGTTCTGGGCAGAATCGGACGGGAGCGCACTGCTAATGGTGTGAACTAACCCTAAGCCCTACGTCCAGTAAACATGTGCGATTCGTTTTGGAAAAACTAGTTTTCCAGACGAAATTAGTTAGCGGTCATCTGTACGCATTTTCGTTTGTGGACAAATTTTCATTGCAGTGACAATTCAAATTTTTTTTTTTATGTCACTTTGCTGCAATAAAAACGAACGATACGAACATGAAATGGAAATGAACATTCATACAGACTACCGCTAACGAACAAGATGAAACTAACATTTTTTTTTGCCGGTGCACATGTCCAGTGTCCAGCGGGTCACGAAGTCCTGCGTCCAGCGGGTAATGTGACTGTGAGGGGGACATTACAGTGTAAACTCCTCTGTAGAGAAACTGATGTGACTAGTGTAAGCTCCTCTGTACAGAAATATGTAAGGGGCCCCTAAATTTCTGAAGGCTGCCCTGATTATGGTTACCATAATACAATTCCTGAATTAATTTACCAGGTCCATGAAGGATTCACTGATAACCTATGGTGGAGTGAACCCAAACCTCCTCTGTAGAACCAAGACTAATAGGGTGAATTTTTCCAGTGGGGGCACAGAAGACACGTTGTAACCAAAACAAAACCCCCAAAAATGGCTTGAGACTTTAGATTTACAAAGTGATTATTATTATTTACAAGTTTTCTAAATCAACCCAACTAGGTCATACAAATTTGCCCCAAATTTTAGGGGTTAGGATATGTAAAATATGCACTTGTTTCTCTTTATAGACTGCAAAAAACAGAAACATTTTGCAATCACAATGGCTGACACATGTTTGTTTCCCTGGAAATGTTATATTGAAAATAAATGTGTGTGATTTATGTCCATGAAAAGGAGTATTATTCTCTGCATTATGTCTAAAGCAGACTCATTATGCAAGGGTAGTGTTTTCGTGGGTCAGAATAACTAAAGCGGGCCAGGATATTCCATACTGAACTGTAGTAACATACCTCCTGCTACTCTTCTTACAGCTTCCACATCTAGACACTAGAGGGCACTGTCTACAAAGACATCATCCTGCCTTTTAAAAATCATAATACTTTTTATTTGTGATGCTTTCACATCTCAAGAAGTACAAGAGCTGCGCAGAAAAGCTCCTATGATGAACAAAAGAATTAATTTAACATCCCTTTTCCTTGTAATGCAAACAGGTTTTATGAAACTGAATATGGTGTAACTTTATCTACAGAGCTGATGAATGCCTTGTACAACAATTGATCCCTCTGCAGTACAGAAGATGGAGCTCTGAGCCCATTGTAGCTCATACCACAAATCACGGTCAACCTACAGAGTGTAAATCTCAAGACTGAGTTGGATTCCAATTTATACACACGTTAACTACCGTCAGGTGTATTTGCATTATGTACTGTAAGAAATAATTGCATTAAGATGTAAAGATAGTATCTGCTCTTTTGCAGTTATCTTTACACGCCGTTCATTGCTCCTTTTGAAATGGTAGTGAAGCTCTATGGAAAGACTTATATTAGGAATCTGCCCAGAATACCACCAGGCTGTCCAATACAGTCACAATTCAGTTGCTCCCAGTGATTCCACCCTGGTGCAGAACAAGAAGCCTTTGTGTCTGATCTAAACAACACTTTTAGTCCCAGTGGCGTCACAAGGTGGGTGCGGGGGGTGCGGCCCGCACCCGGGTGCCACCATTGGAGGGGTAACAATCCGTGTACCCATTGCACTCCTTACCGCTAATCCGTGATGATGGGTTGGGTGCATCAGTAGTCGACTCATGGCCACCGTCTGGATAGGATATAGGAAATTATGGACACTCCAAGGTAGAAAAACGTCTCTTTATTGACGTTTACATGCAACAAAACACTTATTGCAACGTTTTGGGGTCACACAGGATCCCCTTCATCAGGCAGAACAAGTGAGAATAACAAGCAGATATGGACAAGTGTTTATGCACATCCTTATATGTGAAGAGACTAATCCCAGTGCCTAAAGGTGATCCTATGACGTCATAATGACGTCATTTCACGCCAAAATTCAAAGTACAATAGTTACTGTATGTATGAGAGGTTTGCTCAAAACTTGTTTACAAGTTGTAGTGTGGCACATAGATCATCGCACTGCGCATGTGTATATGACGCAAGGGGGAGATATAGGGCTCGCGACCGGCACACAAAAAAGTTGCATATAGATCATCGGACTGCACATGTGTATATAACGCAGGGAGAGAAAAAGGGGTCGTGACCGGCACACATAAAAGTGGCATGCAGATCATCGCACTGTACATGTAGCCTCACCGGATAGCTCCGCACGGGGACCTGGGTCGAGGGTACTCAAATGCTTCACATATGTTAACAAATGGTCACAGAAGTGTGTGATCAGACACAAGCATTTCTCCTGTCTGGAGTGGCGTGTGTATGATAAAAGCAAATGAAGAAATGAAAATGAAGCATCTTCATAGTCAGGACAACGCATGACATATACATGATGAAATCTAAGCAATAAATGGTCAGAGCATAATCTGACACATACATAGTCCCATAGAGCAGTTTTAGTCAGGCATAACAAAATCAGAACGCATGGACACGTATGTGTTACATAATAAGGAGTGGAGCAACATGTAGGCGGAAAAAATTAATGGGATCAAAGGCAAAAAAGAGAAATAAACATAAAAACACCATTGTAATCGTGAGTGCTAAAGGGGGGAAGAGAGAAAAAACATATTCAACCATATGGTACACCATGCCCTGGTAAATTTGCGTTAGCGATCTGGTAAGAAGCACGTAAGCGTGAGGCTTGTGTTGAGGCCCCTAGGTATGGTGGTATCTAGTGTGTGGATCCAGTAGGCTTCTCGTTGGAGAAGATACCTATTATGGTTCCCACCCCTATGTGGTGTTGCCACATGTTCGATAACCATCCCACGTACCCGGAGTGAAGTAAAGAAAACCATTCACTGAAGCATTTACCCCACCACATCCCAATGTCCATCCCCAAATGCCCATTCCCAACTTTTGATGCAGAGGACGGAAGAGTTATAGTCTGATGGCTCTCTGTCTTATGGAAGGACTCATGGCTAATGCTAAGCAGTTTATATTACAGGGGGGAATAAATAGAACTGTAATGTTTCCATAGTCTAACTTTAATATGACAAAGGTGTATTGGTTGAGGTGTGTTTTTTTATTGCGTAGATAGGGGTCTCCTGTTGAACATGAATAGTGTGTGAAGGCTAGTTTGGTGGCCACAATACAAAAAGCAGGCATTTTTTCAGGGACAGGTTTAGTAGAATTACCCGGAGTTAACATTTCTTATTATTCCCTGCACACTTGTTGTTTCAAATGATGTTGACAGTATGATCATCTACTGTAAACTGGGTGCCAAACTGGAAAACATAAGGAGAGAAGGCTTAAAAAATCGCAGTGTTCATTCATAGGGCAGATGAGTTTTAGGTTGATGACATGCCTAAAAACAATTGCAGACATTTTTTTTTTTGTCACACTTCAGGTTCTTGCAGCCATATGAATTAAGAGCATTGCCAAAACTGCAGTTTAGTTACACAATTTCTTTTTTACAGTTAGACAGCAGCCAATGTGTTTTTGGTGCTTGATAATAATTTATCTGTTTTAAAGAAATCTGTGCTAGGTGCTGATTTGTAGAAACGTATTATCAGAGATAACCTAAGGCCCCTGACAGAACACCACAATCTCACAGGTCTAAATTATCAGGTCATTAGACAAAGTAGTGCCAGCAGCCATGTCCTCCTGTAGATAATCACCTTCACACCTATTTCTTGTCCTTGGGTTTAGTCCGAAATCTTTTCTGACACTTGCAGCCAGACAAGAACATTGCCACAGCAAAAAAAACACTGTACATTGTTTAGAAAAGAACATTGATTTTGAGGCAGTCATGGAAAGCATACTGTCCACTTGTTGACTCGCATGATGCTGGACAATTGCGGGAAGATGCTCCTGCTGCATCAGAAGTTGAAGATAGAATGCTTGCTGCTGCAATAAACCTCCCCTCGCAGCTAGATGTCTGTGCCGGCGTAGAAAAATTAGGAGCAAACTGTCCCACTGCCAGTTCATTAAAGCCATCAACCTGGCATGCAGGGGCTGCAACCGCTGCAGTAGCCGTTAAACGACTAGAAATTGCCCCCTCTGTCATAACCGTTACAGGCAGATCGTTATTTGTCCCTCCGTTCAACTGATTCACAGCCGAACTGTCAACCCCGGCGTCTGCTCGTTGCCTAGGGGATTTTGCACGTCCTCTGGCTCCTCCCCTCCTCCTCCTAATAGGAGACGGCGAGTACGCACGTCCTTTACGTCTAGTGCGCTTCGCTACGCCCCCCCCGCCGCCGCCGTCCGTCTCTCCTCCTCATCTTGACCCGGCGCGTAAAAGCCCCGTCACTCGTCTCTTAGCCGCCTCATCTACAGCAGTCCGGTCCTGTCTCTCATCCGCATCCAGGGGAACTCCCGACGGGCCACAACGAGGGGATGACACCACGTCAGCTGCACATCGTGGTCTTCCATCTCTCCGGTCTTCCGACGTCGACGGGTAAGATACTGCATCCATCACTCTGTCTGCTTCCAAGCAGCGACGAATCCAGTCTTCTCCCCCAGCTTCCTGCGCTTTCTCCAAAACTCCTTTTCAGCAGCTGCTCCATCTTGATTGTAGCCAGGTTTCCACAGCCTTTCAGGAAGCTTCAAAACGGGTTTTCCAACTGGATGATTTTAACCAACTCTGCACCTCCTTATATAGGGCATAAATCCCAACTGACATCCATTCTCGTGGCGATGTTTTCCCGACAAAATAAAGTTTTTTCCCGCCGAAAAAATCCACCGTTGGATACTCTTAAAGAGGCAGTACACTAAAATACAAAAACTGGGAAAAACACCAAAAAATTGCATTTAACCTAAAGTCCCCACATTCCCATGAAAATGGGCATCTAATGGATGCCATTTATACATTCTATAGTCTTTCTAAGTACAAGTGTTAAACATATAGGGGTTAATTTACTAAAGATAAATAGGTTGTTCAGTTTGCAAGGGAATTTCCCCTTAGCTTATGAAATGAGGTGAAGCTCTGCAGACTTCCATTATCCAATCATGGGCAAGCAAAATTATATTTGTTTATTTTCCTTGCATATGATTGGGTATCTTTGGAAAAGGGAAATGCCACCACATTCACTAAGTTAATGCATAATTCCCTTGCAAAGTGCAACTTCCCTTGCAAAGTGAACAAGATGAATTGCCTTTAGTACACCAACCTCACAGATTGTAGTGCCCAGATGATTTTCGTGAAATCAAAAGAGTGCTGTGTGGAGTTTTAATAGGCTTTCAAAGAGGCAAATAAAAAAGAGGCTGCATGAAATCTGATCTGATATTTCATGTCAGCTCTGTAGCATGGTAATGCTGCAGATGCACTCCTGGAATTATTCAGTAGAGCTTATAGTATCTGTAACGTCTTAATATACAATCCAACTACAACAACAACTACTGCATCATTCCTTAGACAGCACATGTTTAAATAATTATTTGAAATGGTCTATAAATACATTTGGACCTTTTTATTGGCTGTCATGATCCCTAGGTGCTCCTCTCTCACACCAGCTCTTTCAGATAAGGCCACTGTGCAGAATCCTACTGTATTAACAGTAGCACTCCCAATAGGAGCCCCTGTCAGTTTGTAGCTAGAGGTGGTCTGTGAGGCATAGCTGCCACAGGCTTATTACTATCCCAGATAACAAGCAATTGAGCTGCAAGTTTGAAAATGACTTGCTAAACTATTGCAGACTTGCCAAGCCTCACAATTTTGTTGGACAATTACAGCAAGTCTGCATTGGAAGTCTCCAGATCAACGTGCTTTGCAAAAGTGCTGTTGTACACTTGCAGAGCTCTTGGTAAGAACTGCCGGACTCTTGCAGTAGACTTGCCAAGCAAATTTGCTACAAATTCAAAAAGTGTCAACTAGAACTTGTGCTGCAAGTGTTCTGCAAGTCTACAACTTGCCAGGAATGTGTGCAGCAAGTTAACAAGAATTACAATTTAACCCTGCCACAAGTTTGTGGCAAGTTATCCTTGCTATCTGGGTATAGTGTACATGACAACAACACCTTCACAGGGAAGCATTGGATGGCATGACAATGATAAACCAGGAAGTACTCTGTGGTTTTCATTGTCATGATGTCCCAGAAGACATATAATGGTCAATTAATTTGTATTTTGTATATATATATATATATGTGTGTGTTTTGGGGGTTTTTGGTCTTTGGATGCATGAATTATGAACCTTTGATATAACTAATGCGTGATATAATGAAATAACTCCATTATTTGCTTCAATAAGTACAAAATGGATTAATCCAGTGGTACTAGTGAACTAGTAAAAAAGGAACCACATACCAGTTATCTTTTACTCAGCAGCATGATAACCAGCCCACAAAACAGAAAGCTTGACTTCCAAGGGGCTATGGGTCCCAGTGGAGATATAGCTTTAAAGGCATCAACGTTTTGGCTAGCGGAAATCAATTAGAATATCTATAAACACATTATATGTTCTTGTAAGATAATTTAAGCATTGCAGAACGGGAGCCTATGTTACGCTTTCTATTTGTTGACCTGCATTTTGGCACAATGCAATCCATCAAAAACTCAATGTAGCTGAAACATGTTAATGCACATATGTCCTGGAACACCATAACTGACTTCCTCAATAATGCATGTTGTTAATCTTGATTTATTTTGTCAGATCATTAATAAACATATGATGTATGATACAGGCAGGACACAGATAATTTTATAAGATATGGTGTGGAAAGGACACAGGACCCCCTCCCCCTTGAAATCTGTGTTGTTGTACTAAATAAAAACAGCCTTGCAAATGTCACCTAGATTTAGAAGTGTAAATGTGCCGTTAGCCAAGCTTGGTCTGTTTGGTTCGAGATTAACACTGTGATCATGAAGGTCAAAAAATGTAGTTTATTAAATTGATAAACCCTTTCATGTGGGGAAAAAAAGTACTTCAATCTTATCTAATGTAGACAATGGTAATTTTTGCTTAAGCTGGCAAGAGGGATAAAGCGTCTAAAGACTGATACAAAATAGAGCTGTAGATATTCCACTTATGCAGAAAGATTAGGCTCTCGTTTCTGTGATTATGAAGTGTGGAATACTTCATGGTAAGTTTGCTTTGTCTGCTTTCATGTGAATTATGATGCTTCATAAGTGTGTTTAGCAACAAGAATTGCCATCAAAAGGGCAGAAATGAAACAGCTTGATTGCCTTCTAATAAAGAAGAAAAACCATACCATACATTAGGGATTTACATTTTCCTTGTTTACAAAGCCTGTCAAGGAATACTTAACAATAACAATAAAAGTTTTAGATTTCTTTCCAGTTATCGGCATATGTCTGGTGTAAAATGATTTGTCTAAGGATGTACTTTATTCGGTACTTTTGGGACTGGTTACTATGGGGAGGATAGTAAGACTGCCTGAAGGGCTCACCATTGAACTCCAAAAAGTACTAATTTTATCTATCCAGCAAAATCCTACGGCAGTTCTAAAAAAGAACCCTCTCTGTGCAAAAGCACTTCCTGTTAATGGGGTCCAATGGTTAATGAGATAGAGATGAAATAACAAAATTACAGCATTCCTGTGTAGCTTCACTGCACAGTACTGTTGAGTCATTCAAAAATAACTTGGCACCCTTCAAACATGACTAGACTGTGCTTCTCCAGCTTAGCCACTAGATAGTGATGCCTTTAATAAAGTACAGTCACCAGTAGAAAAGACTTTACAGACATATTAGAAATACAGAAATGTACATTCTCTCTCTTCTCTTGTCCCCATGAGACAAGCCATATTATTAATTACTGTGTCTGTTGGATTTACCAGGGGAATATATTTACACATTAAGATCTCAGCAGAAAGCAAATAATTGCATCATCTTATATTTACACGTTTGCAGCTTGGTCTTAAAAATGTATATTGCATTTGTTGCTTAAAGTAATAGTAAATCCTCACTTTAAAAATAATGTTCTGCTTTAGCGCCACAAAACTGTTTATTATAGCATGTTTTTAGTATCATTTTCCCCTCAAAGACTTTGCAATTTAAAAATTCCTATTGAATGTTTTTCACTTCTAAAATACATATTAAAAAAACAACCCCCTCAAAAGCTATACTAAACCCTTATCCTGGGCAGGGATCTGGAATGGATTTTAAGGAGTGACTGCACAATTAGTTTCCCCTTGACAT
>NW_017306758.1:69749-70996 GCF_000935625.1 Nanorana parkeri | reverse complement strand
CCACCTTCCAATCAGAAACCCCCCTTACATGAGACATAAGGGAAAAGGGACATCTGTTCAGTGTGAAATGGGATATCCGTACTGACTAGAGATGCACAACAATTTCGGCCGTCGAAACATATGGACCGAAAATGGTACTTTGGGCAAAATGTCGAAAGTGCATTCTTTCGGCCAAAATTGTGGTGCATTCCTAGTTTCTTTCCTCCCCACTGGGCACTGCTTTGTGTCCCCTCTGACATAGCACAGAATCCAGCGGGGAGGAGAGAAACTGTCAGAAGCCGAGCGGGGCGGAGGAGAGCTCTGTGAGTGTGTCACAAGAGGCTGTGCTCTCCCCCCACGAATCAAGATGGAGAGCAGTGTGGCAATGGAGACAGCTATCAGCTGTCACAGGAGGCAGAGCCAGCAGTTAGGGAGAGGAGTCAGCTGTCAAAATAGACCTAGCTGTCCTCCCGCACCGCTGGCTCAGCCTCCTGTGACAGCCGATCCAGGATGTAGAGCGGTATGCAAACACTCAGCGATCAGTGATCGACGAATGTTTGTAAGTAGCTGGACATAGTTTGAGTTACTATGTACCAGTTATGAATGAATAGGAAGTGATCTACATCACTTCCTGTTGATTCATAATTGTGGAGATAGTAAAAATACTATCTCCACAATTCAAGAATGAACAGGAACACTCAGTATAGAGGATTCCTGTTCATTCATATTGAGGACTCAATCTCCTCAATCTATTTTTCTATTTTAAAAGGGAAATTCTGTTTAGACACATGATATTTCATAGAGCCCCCAACAGTAAAGTTAAAAAATAAAAATATTGAATTAAAAAATAAATAACTAAATACAAATAAAATATAAAAGAAAGTTTAGAAAAAAAACAAATTAAAATAAAATATAACTTTTTTTTAAAAAGGTTAGAGAAAAAAAACTATTTTTTCGTTTTGGTTTCGGTTTCAAAACGTCATTTCGTTTCACCTCTAGTACTGACCCTTCTCATCAGAGCCCCCCACTTTAAAAATAAAGCCAGAAGGCACCCAAGGGTTCCATGCACCCTAGTTGAGAAAGGCTGTGCTAGAGCCACTGTCAATCGTAGGACTTGCAAGAGAAGCAGGGCTAGGGGAGCAGTTTGTTCTGAAGGTTTGGTGCTGCCTCATGCAACAGCTCGTGGAGCAGTAAAACATCACATTCCACTGTAGTCCCAGGAGTGTGCCCATTAGGGTGCATCCAGAAAGGGAGAAATGCATGGAACA
>NW_017306758.1:28620-69719 GCF_000935625.1 Nanorana parkeri | reverse complement strand
CAATAACAGTTTGACCTAGGCCTCTTCTTTTGGATAAATGTTTTTTTTTTCTAAATAAATTGTGGCGTAAATTATTAAGACCTTTAAGGGTGGGTGTAAAGGTAGAAATATGGAGATGGGGATTTCCTGCACAACACAAAATGAAGCTCAATATAAGCTCTGATGCTGTCCCATGAGAGAAAGGGGAGTTAGTCACATCCTCTTACATACCTGGAAGTACTAGGTATCTTAATCACTACCAGCAAATGAACAGAGTTCTGCAGGGAAGCAAAGGTGAATATATGGTGATGTGGTAGGGAGCTGTTATAAAATTTTGCTGCAAAATACACATGCGCTACTTCCTGGAAATATGGACAACATGCAAATTTTGTAGTGCTTGAGGAATGGAGTTGGGAAGAATAAGCATATTTGCAGACCTGATGACTTTTTAGCACTTGGCTAGAGTATGTACTTTCCAGGAATATTCAGCCGTTTCTACATACCATTCTCTTACAGATAATCAAGATTTAGTTCAGCAGAGGTAGATATTTGTAGAATAAATAAACATTTTCGGCTGGTGATGTCGTATGTACATATCAGGCCACCAATCCAAACACTCTAAGTAGACAATCCAAGGAAGCATGACAGCTTAAGACATTTTACAGTGTTAAGGTCCTTTCATATGTTTTTCAGTATGTTATTACTTTGGAAGAAATAGTCTTAGCTGTCTTAAGTAGAGCCATACACAGATCTGTATACTCTCATAGCAAGCTCATCAATGCATATGCAGACAGATACTTGCAGATTTCAAGTGTAACTAAAGCTATAATTCACAAAAATTGTTAGAAGGTAGGATTTATTGTAGAAGAGACTCTGTATGCCTCTTCTACTATAAAATATCTTCCTTCTGCCTACCAGTGGTTTTTACCAATTGTAAACTGACAGCTGTGATCAGTGTACAATCACAGCTATTTACAAATATGACATGGTGGGGCAAAGTAACTCCTGTGTGCATGCATAGAAGTTACATCATCCCGGACTGGTCAATTTAAAATAGCCAAAGACTTGTGAACCCAGAAGAAGATCAGGTGAAGATGGAAGTAGCAGAAATGGAGTGATAAGGGGGAGCATGGGCATCTCAATGCTACAGGAGAGTACTTTGCAAAGTAACTGTATCCTTGCATATAATCATAAATGCTCCAGTGAGGTTAAAAAAAAATGATTTCACTTAAAAAAATTGTGTTTTTTTAACCACAGGGCAAAGCAACAAATTCACTTTAATTCCTCCCTTCCCACCGTCACCTTTCCTTGAACCCAACTGCACCATTCAGCAGCTCGGACCAAGGAAATTACTCGGTACTTCAAGGAACAGAGGAGGAACTTGTGACTCACTGGGGTTGATTTACTAACCTTATAAACACACCATGAACATGTATACACCTCTGTAGTGTGTTCCCTCCCAGCATGATCTATGGGTGGAATCTAAACACCTTTGTAGTGTGTACACACCCAGCAGGTGTGTTGTGCAAAGCCAAGCATTGAATTGCAAGGTGATGTTGTGTAAATTAGCTCTATGTTGTGTTGTTTGCGTTGATGAATGCAGGAATGTAAATGCATGAGCTAACCATTTTTGTCTAAACTGTGAAGCAGCATTATATATGCATCATGTGCATGATTTTTCCATATATGGCATTAGTGGAAATATGCTTTTAGAGACTTTTTGGTTGATAAAAACGTTTTGCTATGTGAAAATCACACGCACCTGGTGCGTGCGTGTGTTTAGGTTAGTAAATCACCCCCATAATGTTCCTCTCATATAACAGCACTGGCTCTTGGCCCTCCATTGCCACATGGTGACGAGACAGGAGACAGGTCTCAGCCCTATGTAAGTTCTAACTAGAGCAATGTGGCACTTTCACAAGGCTTCCTTTTTTCATGTGCAAATTTTACACAAACGTTTAAGAGAAAAATTGTTTTGTTTTATATGAATTAGAGAGAGGTTAAAGCCATTGTGAGGCCAACAGGAACACAAACAACAATGAAAACACTTTCTATAGAGTGGAGGTTTAGGACCCTTTAATTTCTTTATTTCAATATGCCTGTTGGGGACATTTACTTCCTGTGAGGTCAACAATAGAAATGACAAGGATATTATTTGCCCCCAGTTCCTGTCCTGATGACCACATAGAAAATTAACAATAATAGCAATTAAAACATGACAGAGGTTCTAAAACTACAGGGAATGACCACCAGCAAGGATACCTGGGCTGTGCTTTTGTTGTTGTGTTTAGCATCCTACTCCTGTAGTTGGCAACATAACGCAACTGTCAATATCTTCAAGTTGTGTACTTGCTTGAACAGAAGAGAAAGTTTATTTTTTCATTGCTGTCTGTGTCCCTGTTGAGAAATTAATTTCTTCACTTTGAAGGTAAAATGATGCTCAGAATATGTAATGCTGTCTTCCTTGGCTGGTGATGGCAAATTTCACAAAAAGGACTCCATGTAGTATAATATCTACCAAATAATATAGGCTTTGCATTTAGCTGTGCATTTTAAAAATGAGCACGCAGGAAATCAGAAAAAAGTTACAAAAGAAGGGCCACTTTATTTGATGTTTGCTTTTAAAGCAATATTTATATCAACAGGCAAAAAGAAATACTCTCTTCATGAAAAGCATCATACAACTCAAGCCAAATGTTACTTACCTTTAGATAGAGTGAGCAAAGGCCTCTGTCTCACATTTATTGTCTGTGCCCCAGAGAATTATATTTTTGTTTTGACTTCTGGTCAGTACAGGAAGTGATTGGAAATCTTTCCAAAAGGTACACAGACAAAATCAAAAAATTTTTTTAATAGAATGAAAAAAAGGATTAGAATTTCTGACTTTCTTAAGTTGCTGTCTGTATCTTCCTGTTGCCGTGACAGGAGTACCTCCATTTTCTTGAGTGCCACAAGGACAGAAAGTGATAAGAAATCTGTCCAAAGAAGACACAGTGAAAAAAAGATTAGAACTTGATAGAACTGATTTTTTTTTTATTGTTGTTTCTGCCTTTATGTCTCCATGAACAATGCTCTATGAAAAATTACTCTATGCAAATCGAAAAAAAATAATGGCTGGAGCTGGGCTTTAAAATCTTGGCAGGCAACATGACTTATTTTATCCTGAAGAATAATGTAAGTATAAAATAGCCCAACAAACAGCTTCCTAAAAATATGTAACAATACCTTCAGTACTGGAAAGATTACATGTTAAGAACTTGCTGAGCAGCACTGCTGTCAATCAGTGAGGCCATTTTTAGTTTTTGACATATCATTATTTCTAGGCCACACACATAAGAGTTTGACCCCGGACCCCAAATCAAAGCAGTAAAGGTGAGGGATAGAGATCAGGCAATTCTCTGTGGTTCATTAAGCAGAGTGATTCAGCTGCTGGGGAAAATAATAAAGTGGTTCATACTTCATACTATCCAGCCAAGCTGCATGGAAATGCATTAAATGGCAATATATAGCTTCAGAATTTGAGCTAACATGTTTTTTCCGGCTTTTTTGCATAAATGTGTCTTGGGAAGTGTGTGCTGCAGTGTAATAGATGTGCCCACCACAGTAAAGAATGCATGGCTGAAATGTTTCGTTTAATACATTTATTTATGTGCTGTTTTATTAATTCCAAGCGTTTAATGATTTTATGGTTATTAAAAATATTTGGTTCACCTTATGTTGCCCAAGATATATAAGACTGTCAGTGCCGTTTTTTGAATTTTCTTTCCATTTTCCTGCCCCTGATTCCTCCTGCAATCACCATACAGCTTCCATGGTGTATGATGACATGTGATTTCAAGTCAAATTGATTTAGTTTTTTTGCATACTATTAAATTACAGTTGCTACTTCTGCTTTTACAGTGATATTTACCCATAAGCTGATAAAGTATTGTTCACCTTTCTGCATATTGGTAACCCCCCATCCCCCACCCATTTTTCCCATCATCCCCAGCACATTACAAACCACTGATCAGATGTTAAAAAAGCTGCCCCTTTCCCATTGCATTACTGTAGGTGCTGCACAGTCCTTCTCTATGCCTTTCCTGCAAAATGTAATTGATAAATTTTTTATTTTGACAAATATTGACTACTTGTTCACTATACTATAAAATATACTTCATATAGCTCTCACGGTCAGAGCCCTCCTTACCATCTTATTTTGATATGTGTTGTACCTGTAATGTCTTCTTTATAATGTAAAGCTCTGAGCAAGCTGTTGGGGTTATATAACTCCTGAATAAGAATAATATTGCATACCCAGTATAAATATTTGTATATATTTAAAACTTTTATAACCGCAAAATAAAAAAGGTTGAGATTCTTAGAAAAAAATAACACGACTTTGAAATCATTAGAGATTCCTAAAACACCACCCCCAACCCATTCTATCTAATTTGTTCAATATAAAAAACTGTGGCTAAAAAGAACTCGTTCTTAGTGAATAAATAATGAATTAACAATGATAGCACAGAAATTAGACCAAAGTAAATTTTGGTGTAATTCAGGTAGCACAGTCACATGTCTGGGCCATCCAGTCACTTACAGCGCCAACTTCACCCCTCCTGTCTGTGCATCATGTTGGCTGTAATGAACTCTGGGATATATAGGGGTCTATTCACTAAGCTGCCGTAGGCAGCCGAGTGAACGACCGACCTGAAGCGAAGTGAGCCAAACGCTGTTCGGCTATTCACTTCAGGCTGGTACGGCTGATTTCAGCCGTATATTGGCTGAAATCAGCCGTGCATTGTGTGGCTTCTGGGTCGGCCAACCCGAAGTGCAGAAGGAGTTTGACTCAGCCGATCCAACATCTGGATCTGCTACGCCGAACCTCAGGCAGGCTACTTACTGCTGTTCGGTCTATTCTTATAGATGCCGAACAGCAGTGAGTAAATAGCTCAGTGGCATTCGGCTCGGCTGTTCTGCTCGGTCCCTCTGTGGGACCGAGCAGAACAGAAAAATTGTTTAAAAAGTACAAAAAAATAAATAGAAAACGATTGTGTGGAGCTAGCAGTGACAGCTAGCTCTGCCCAACTGTTTTCTATTGGCTGCCGTCAAAAAAAAAAAGCTGCCGTCAAAAAAAAAAGCAGGGAAAGTTTTAGTCTGCTCAATCGAGCAAAGTGAACCTTTCTTGGAAAAAGTGTTTCTCTCCTAGGCGGCCGTGGGGTCTATTCACTAAGCTGCCGTAGGCAGCCGAGTGAACGACCGACCTGAAGCGAAGTGAGCCAAACGCTGTTCGGCTATTCACTTCAGGCTGGTACGGCTGATTTCAGCCGTATATTGGCTGAAATCAGCCGTGCATTGTGTGGCTTCTGGGTCGGCCAACCCGAAGTGCAGAAGGAGTTTGACTCAGCCGATCCAACATCTGGATCTGCTACGCCGAACCTCAGGCAGGCTACTTACTGCTGTTCGGTCTATTCTTATAGATGCCGAACAGCAGTGAGTAAATAGCTCAGTGGCATTCGGCTCGGCTGTTCTGCTCGGTCCCTCTGTGGGACCGAGCAGAACAGAAAAATTGTTTAAAAAGTACAAAAAAATAAATAGAAAACGATTGTGTGGAGCTAGCAGTGACAGCTAGCTCTGCCCAACTGTTTTCTATTGGCTGCCGTCAAAAAAAAAAAGCTGCCGTCAAAAAAAAAAAGCAGGGAAAGTTTTAGTCTGCTCAATCGAGCAAAGTGAACCTTTCTTGGAAAAAGTGTTTCTCTCCTAGGCGGCCGGGAGCGGAAGACTCCCAGAGCGCCCGGGAGAGTTTGCTGTCTGGAGGTCAGTGTCCCTGGTTAGCTGGTAACCAGGGATGCTGATCTCTCTGCAAGTGGCCGGAGCCAGCCGTGAGATGACGGTTGGTTCCGCCCAGCTGTCAGAAGCAGGCTGTCGGCCGGCCAATCGAGCCAAGGCATATGCCTCAGTCGAGCCGAGGCATATGCCTTCGGCTCGACTGAGCCGCTCAGCCAACTTCAGGAGCTGTACGGGCTATAGGCAATAGCCCGTACAGCAGACCTTCAGTTCTACTAAACCGAAGGGGTCCTGGGGCCAAAGCTAGCCGAAGGATCAGCCGAAGCTACGGCTAGATCCTTCGGCTGCTTCGTGAATAGACCCCATAGTTTCAGCGTTGGGCACTGAATTACAGTCATTGATCACATTTAGTCAGCCTCAAACAAGCTGCAGGTGCATTTGTTTTGAATTAGATTGGAACCTGCTGGACATCTGAATGGAGGGATATGTCATTTTTTTTCAAAAACAGAACTATGCACATGCTGATTGTCATCATTACATTAAAAATGTGACTATATTTAAAGAGAAAAATGGCAGGGGCTTTTTTTTTTAAATAATAATAATAATAATAATCTTTTTGTCTCAGCTTATTGCATCTTTGGGTTTAGACATTTTTTTTCTCATGGATCAGGGACTAATGCTTTCATCCTCACAGAACTGAAACATCTACAGATAAACAAGACAAAGAACGTTGATAACCTTCCTACCTGCACCTACTCGCTGAACAAACACAATTCACCTCTAAAAACATGAAGGACAATACCTTGTGTAAATATATACATATTTATATGGCAATTAGGCACATGCAGTATTCCGCCACAGTTAAAAATGCATTTTTATGCGTTAGCAAAATTGCCAATTTTTCAGAGCCACTGACCAGAAAAAGGAGCAAATTATAAAATCTAGACAGGGATATTGTAAAATGCCTTTTCACTCTGTCAAAATCTTCAGTGGAACTGCTTGGAGTTAATGTAGTTTATGACCCCAGAAAGCCTTCAAACTAGCATAATTTAAATGCTAAAGCTTTTTAGTGAGCATTAAGCATATTCAATGCAACACTAAAAGGCTGTGCTATTATTGAAAACCAGCTCAGTCATATTTCCTTTTACTTAGAAAAGTGAGAAGTGCTTGCCTGCCTCACAGGGAATAAACTTTACTCAGAAGAACAATACCTTAACAGATTAAAGAGCCTCATAAATATGGATGTCTCCCCTGCTTGTGTGTCTGAGCTTCCTACTTCAGATAAATCGGCCTTTTTATTCTTGGACCAAGGATATTTATGCCACTATCAGTCATTCTACCTGGTAACCCTTTGTTTACCTGAGGGATGGCAAATCAACTTGTTGTCACCCTGACCGATGTTTCGGTCACGTCCGCATATATATAACGGTCTGCGTGCTTCTGAATGTGACACACATGACACAACAGAGAAATGGCAATTCTGCCGCAGTACAGTATACTCACTAAATCCTGTGTGCTTTTACCAGCTGACCTTTGTGTCAACGAGTAACCTTTAGAAATTGTAACTGGATTGTCTCAACGCTGACGCAAAGGTTTTTCGCAGGATATACAGTATATGACTATACATGTAATCATATCTGACAAACTGTCTAGATATTGTATTATATGTTGCAATGATTACATACTGAAAAATCTTGGCTCATAAACATGTGAATTAGGATGATCCAGATCAGAAAGGGTTCACCCATTTCAGCTCCCTTAAAGAGATCCTGTCACCAGCTTAAAAAACTGCAGGCAAAAGCACAGAAAAATCATGTATTTTAAATGCTTTCTTGCACCGTATTTTCTTTACATAAATTATTTATGTAGCAGTTGGGGAAGGAGTAAAGGCAAATACGTTGGTTATGTGTTTCGATGAAGCACGGAGATCTGATCTTGAGGAATGCTGAATTTAGTTTTACTTGCTTAGGAGAACATTACATCAGAATACAGCATTGTACAGCATACAGAGAAAACGTCCTGTATATATCATAGATATAAGCATGCATAATATATTTTTTGTGTGCTTAAGTTTCTGTCAGGTTTGCTTTAAGGGCAAAACCACTATTATGTCTTAAGCCATTATTGAAACAATAAATAACACCACAGCATATTTTTAGATATCCTTGCATAAAACTAAAACGTGACCATAGTCATTGTATTTATTGTTTAAAAAAAGATGATCAGCGTTTCTTGCAGTAAACTATTTGTTCAGTTAGTGTATTTAGACATTGTAATAGATCTCCTAATATATCTTTTAATGTGAAATACTAAGCCTCCCTTGAGGATGAAAATGGAAAGAGTGACACATACCTTCACAAGTTGGTGCACTATGGAAAATGACATTTCTGAACCTGCTCTGCTAGAGGTGGGCGCAGAAAGTAGAGTCAAGTGGAGTTTTGCTTTAATGATGAGCAATGTGTTCTTAGCTATTACTGAACAGGGACCTTGAAAGCAGAAGCATGATTTGTACTCATAGCAAGATGTCAGTCAAGAAAGGCAGGCAGAGATTTTGTATATTGGTAGTAATGATAACCTGCTGTTCAATGGCGACATAATATTTTCAATAACTTTGTTATAATACATCTTTTTAAATAAGTTTCTCCATTGTCTTTTAATGTCCTCCAACCTGCTGACTCCCTATTGAAAATCTACTCTAAAAGAAAGCATGATAACCAAAAGGTCACTATTAAATATAATGTAAGGTTGTATTAAATTTAAAAGTTTAATTCATAGACATGCATGCCAGAGGGATACTGCAAATTCGGCATTTTATTACATTCCCCACAGTCGATCCAGCCCTAGAGTATTACCTATTTATAGCGCTGCCCTGGGCAACCTCTTCTCTCATTTTCACTGTGTCTTGGTCTTATTGAAAGAATCTAGCAATATCTATTCTTTAGCAAGAGATTCACAGTTTTTTAAAGCCTTTTTGAACTTCTTTGATGAAACTTATTTCCAGTAACACCCGAAGTGATACATTTTTTCATCTTGGCTATCTGCATTATGCCAAATAAAGTGCAGCAAAATAAAAAAAAATAAAAAAATAACGAAAGAAATAAAAATCTGAATTCCTCTGAAACTAAAGAAAACTATTTTTTTGCGGGGTTACATGGTTACCAGCAACTGGTGTCTTGCAGCTGCTATATTTTTGTCTCTTGACAGCCTCTCCAATGGTACACTACACAGCTAATTTTTCCAACTCTAATCTCTCTCCTTGGTTCCCTTACAGAGGTAGTAAATAACCAATGTCCACTTGCAACCCACTGGAAACCAGTAAATATTTTACAAGACTACATGCAGGATTAAACAAGAAGAGTAGTAGTGTCAGTATAAGAATGAAGTAGGAGAGTGATTATTCCTATAAAGCATAATACATCTTATTCAAATCAAAAGTGTACACAAAAACATATATCATTTTTTTATTATTAAAGTAATAATCCAAATTTTTTCAAGAAAGCAGTAATGTAAAGCTGTTTACCCCCATCCTAAAGTATGTAAAACCAAAAGTGGTGTTTCAGTATGTTTGGCATCTTGTCTCACTCTAGTTTTCTTAAGCAAATCATTGTTGTAAATCTGTTGCAAAGTTTCTTATTTGGAGCTTTGGCAGGCTGCTGTGTGCACTCCTTCACTTCGTCCTTGGGCTGTTTTTGAGGTCTCCGAAAGACTATAAATTCCTTTTAAGAAAACTCTGTCACTTTGCCCACTTAGAGCAATGTGGCAGATTCTCTTCTTACAACAACCCGCTAGAATACTGACACTCGCCTTCCACGCTGCCCTCCACTCTTTGGTCAGAACCAGCCTTATTTAAGCTCGATGATGGATGTTGTTGACACAGAGGGTTATTGACCTCCTCCTTCTCATATGACAGTGATCAGGCCCGGCATTTGGGCACTTGAGCGCAAGCACTGCATCCTGGGATTAGGTCACATGGTCTTTCATAATTAAAAGGACCAGTTATTTACCAAGGACTCTGATGGACTAAAAAGTGGCAGAGAGGGGCAGTAATGTAAGTACCAATGAATGGGGGTTGTTTATACAAGATGACCTTTCACTTTGCCCTGAATGAGTAAAGTTGAACATTCTCATAAAGTAAAATCACAATTCTGATTAAATTGTCTTGTGATGTTCTAGTCTTCAGTAACATGTCATCATCATCATCCATCATCCATCATCCATCATCCATCATCCATCATCCATCAATCATCATCACCTAAGTACTCATTTGATTGCTATTCTTAAATGTAGTTTATGAGGAAATTACTACTACTAACCGGAGTTAGTAGTTGTACCTGTCGAAACATCCAGGTTACAAAGGCAGATAAAGTAATAGGAGAGATGTTTGTGCCACAGGTTGCTATTGATGGCCAGCCATATCTGTCTGAAAAAGTGCCAGTGACAGATAGTACAACGAAGCCAAAGTGCAAAGATTACAGCCAGCTATACCTTCTGCCCCCTTTGCTCCTTTATCACTAAATGCTGTGTAATAGTTTAAAAAGATATATTGCTTCTCTAATTACTATCTCTTTGTGAGTTGTTATAGTTTATCCTGTGTACTAATTAGATTTAGGCCCTCTGAGCAATCAATAGATTTTCATCTGGGTTCGATAGACTATAAATTCCTTTTAAGAAAACTCTGTCACTTTGCCCACTTAGAGCAATGTGGCAGATTCTCTTCTTACAACAACCCGCTAGAATACTGACACTCGCCTTCCACGCTGCCCTCCACTCTTTGGTCAGAACCAGCCTTATTTAAGCTCGATGATGGATGTTGTTGACACAGAGGGTTATTGACCTCCTCCTTCTCATATGACAGTGATCAGGCCCGGCATTTGGGCACTTGAGCGCAAGCACTGCATCCTGGGATTAGGTCACATGGTCTTTCATAATTAAAAGGACCAGTTATTTACCAAGGACTCTGATGGACTAAAAAGTGGCAGAGAGGGGCAGTAATGTAAGTACCAATGAATGGGGGTTGTTTATACAAGATGACCTTTCACTTTGCCCTGAATGAGTAAAGTTGAACATTCTCATAAAGTAAAATCACAATTCTGATTAAATTGTCTTGTGATGTTCTAGTCTTCAGTAACATGTCATCATCATCATCCATCATCCATCATCCATCATCCATCATCCATCATCCATCAATCATCATCACCTAAGTACTCATTTGATTGCTATTCTTAAATGTAGTTTATGAGGAAATTACTACTACTAACCGGAGTTAGTAGTTGTACCTGTCGAAACATCCAGGTTACAAAGGCAGATAAAGTAATAGGAGAGATGTTTGTGCCACAGGTTGCTATTGATGGCCAGCCATATCTGTCTGAAAAAGTGCCAGTGACAGATAGTACAACGAAGCCAAAGTGCAAAGATTACAGCCAGCTATACCTTCTGCCCCCTTTGCTCCTTTATCACTAAATGCTGTGTAATAGTTTAAAAAGATATATTGCTTCTCTAATTACTATCTCTTTGTGAGTTGTTATAGTTTATCCTGTGTACTAATTAGATTTAGGCCCTCTGAGCAATCAATAGATTTTCATCTGGGTTCGACCAAGCCAGTCATTACCAGTAATTTACAGCTCTGGTTCCTCCAAAATCAATACAGATTTGTGCTTCATTGGGAGTGCGGTAAAACAAGGGTGACAGCAGGCTCAGTAAACAGTTGACATGGGAGCAGAACCAGAGCTGGTCTTGCCTTAGAGCCAGCACAATTAGATGGGAACAGTGGCACTATCAGGAAGGGAACTGATGCAGGACTCTGCACTTGAGTGAACAGTGACTGGGAAAGCAGATAAGCCTTTGATTTTACACTCTAAGGATTCCTTGTATTGATTTGCAACATCTATATGGTTTATGTGTGCATGTGTTCAGAATATATATATATACATTAGAAGCAACAAAAAATGGGACATTGTTAAACTGACCAACTGCCTCAATTAATCAGAAGGGCTTCTTAAGAGATGTATTGTTTTTTTTTACTTTTCCTCCAATAAACATTCTCTGAGCTCAGTACAAATCAATATTAGTATGCAAAGAACCATTTCATCTTCCTGCAGCATCTACCTGCCAAATTTTACACTCACTAGCCATTATCTGCTTGTAAACATAGGGGCCATTGTACAGAAAAAGCTCGGTGTTTCTATGGTAGATACTGTAGTGTGCTTAAAGTATGCATAAAGCTTTACAAACATTAGTTTATCTTTATACCAGTATTGCTAAAGTATTAGACTTGAAATATTAGTAGCATATTACTTGCAAGATGTGATTAAAAGGAAAACAACAAAATCCAGTAAAGGAGAGGAAAATGTGTACCTATCTCTACAATTTGCTTTTTGATAAATGCCGTTTGGCTGAAAAGCAGATTTTTTTTGTTTTTTTAAAGTCTTGTTTTTTTGTGATCCATGCCCCCATAATTATTGTCATTTTTCATCCATGTGCTTGTTATGACATCATCCTTAGCATTCCCTCTGCCCCCTGGAGACAGCTCTCCTGCTTCGAGAAAGGATGGCTGCCTCTGCCATCTTTACCGCTGGTTTTCATCCGGTACATACTGTAAGTACGGGATTACAAAATACTTTTGCTTTTTATATAAAAAAAAATATTTATTGTTAATTATTCATAATTCTAGAAACTATATGAAGCATTTCAGTAGGTATTTAAAATAATTAAAGTGTACATAAAGACAACATGTTTTTTAAATTACAGTACAGTAGAGAAGGGATTAAAACCACTATCAAGTTATGTTTCGCCCGCTGAAAAGATTTACTTTTACTTCCTATCGTGGAGAATAAGCAGGAAATGAGAAATGAGAGGAAATCTCTACAAAGTGAACATAATTCTCATCGTAGAGAGCTGTAAGAGGAACAGGTGTTCTGTTGAAGGATTTTCCTCCACCTTTTGCTCTGGTTACAACTCACAATTTTTGTCTTTTACCAGGTCAAATAAAAGGGTGAACCTCTGTTACTGGGACACAGACAGCAATAAAATGCTTGTAGAATGAGAATACAGGCAGTCCCCGAGTTACAAACATCCGAATTACATACGACCCCTACTTACACACGTCACTGGATGCAGCAAAAGTGTACCGCGCAGCATTTCAGTAGTTGTAATGCTACTGTGCTCGTGCTGATGAGGAGTGCCCGCCTTTTTGGGTCTGGTTCATAATACTGTACGTACATTACAGGAAGTTGGCTCTTGTTAGACGTGCAGACGAGGGGTGCCCACCTCTTCCGGGTTTTTACTGTTGTCTGTATCCTCATTAGAAAGATTTAATCTCACGTCCTGTCCTTGAGACAACAGGAAGTTAGAGGAAACCTACCCCATGGAAGGCAAATTCACTCCTGTGAGAGTTATCATGGGAAAAAGGTGTCTCCACCGAAGCTTTATCACCAATCCTTGTTTCCACGACAACCCAAAATTTTCAAAATCCAATTGTTACAGGGACAGAAAGTGAGGTGAAATCTTCTGAACAGCGACACAGACAGCAAAACAAGCTTTACAGGGGGTTAACCCTTCCCTATTCTATCCAAAACTAAAAACAATTTTTGTGGCTGGAGTTACACTTAAAAATGTACCTGTTCCAACTTACATACAAATTCAACTTAAGAACAAACCTACAGTCCCTATCTTGTTCGCAACCCAGGGGCTGCCTGTAAATACATACATTAAAATACATACAATACAAATACATGCCACAAATAATTTCCCAGCAAATCTTCCACAAGCATTGTTAAATACAATTATTTTGCAGCCAATGCCATGGAGCACTGATGTGATGAATCTGTGCTATATAATAATAAATGGGCAGAGATTATATTTGTACTGATGGTGAGATGGTACAGTTAAATTATCCATATTGGCCCAATAGTTTGCTACTAGATTCCAGTAATTCTAAACTAAGAATTCCCCGATGTCTCGTGGTTGTTGATTTTAGGTGCTTTTCAGGATTTGCTTTTACAATATGATATACATTTAAAGGTGCAGAAAAGTACCAACTGGCACACAATATACTGAACAGATATAAAAAGGACACTAATTAAACAAGCTAGGAGCCCATACATTTTTTAAAGCCCAACTCTAGTTAGCCCACCAATTCTTTGCCCACTCCTGAACCCCTCCCTGCAATAAACTAAAAAAATTCCAAGGATAAATTCCAGGTGTCTTCAGGTCAGTTACAGGACGCCCTTTATCTTATCCTTTAGTATCAGTTGAGGGCAGCCCTCAGCATAGATTTGCATTCATGTTGTGATATGTGTGTCCCAGCATTCTCTTGTAAACCCAAGTTGTGTGATAATGCATCCCCAAGGCATGTGTCCATGAGCCTGGCTCACAAGAAGTGGGTTGATTGATGGTGGGTGGGCAGCTGGGTGGCGGAGTATCAAATCAGGATATCGAAGACACAAAACAAGGTCGGTAACAGCTGAGCAGTGAAGTACATAGCAGAAGGCAGACATCATAATCCAAGACAGGCTGAGGTCACAATTAGCAGGCAGGGATCTAAAGTCTGGTCATAAGACAAGCCAGGTCATACACAGGTAAGCAGCATAAACAGGTTAGGTCACAGGTAATTAGGAACTAGCTGAAGACCACTCAGCAATCTGTCCATGTCACACTCCCATTTATATAGGCCATTTGGCACTAAGCACGCATACTAATGCTCGTGTGCCAGCTTGTGTGTGGCCCTATACACAGGGCCATGCGCCATAGTATGCACATGCCTGTGTGTTTGAGTATGTACTGGTCTTCTGGAGCTGGAATGTCCTGAACTTTCTTTACACCCCTCCTCATCAATGGCCTCATTTGGTGACCCCTCAGAGCTACCTGTGCCCCAAAGTACCTCAGAGCTCCTATGTTTTTTTACCTGCTGATTGTCCTTAAACAGGAAAAATTCACAGACATACCTTTCCTGGCAAGTCCTGAACGTGTAGCAGCAGTTCCTAGTTAAGTACTCTTGCTTCCAAGATATCCAGCAGCAGGCAAGACGAGTGTGCAGCCACTTTAGACAGTCATACCCAGCATGTGGTTGCCTGACCAAAATTCAGAGGCAACACATGCCATCTGCCAAATGCCTGGTATGTGATACACCCATGGGCTGGAAATACACGTTAGCCATTCGGTACTTTAGGTGTGGCTATTCTCTCTGAAATAATGCACACTCATTTTTATTTTAGGATAAAGAACTGCCTTGTCTCTCCCTCTTGCATTGTAACCCAATGAAGCTGCTTACATACTTTCAACAATTGTACAATATTTGTGGTTATTGTCTGTAAAATAATAAACTATACTTTTTCATTCAATCCACTCCCCTGCTCCCTTCTTCTCTCAACTTCCTTCTCCAAGATAGTAGATGGGCCGCTGCCGGAGACTGCTCTGTCCCTTGTAATTTTGTACTCAACAAGTTCAAGGAAGCTAAGCTGAGAGAGCTGGAATCAGCTATTTTGGAAACATGATGATGCACATAAATAGTTTGCTGGGCAATGTATATTTGTTTGATCTGGATTCATTATTGAAAACAAGTTTGAGCATTTAATACTACTTGTATGATAAAACCTGCCTCAACTCTCTCTCTTACACTACAGCCTAAACAAGCTGTTTACATACTCTCCAGCCACTGTATTATGTGTGTGGCTATGCCTCTGAAAATATTCAATCTAATTTTTCTTTCAGGATAAAACCTGCCTTGTCTTATTTTGGAAAGGCTATAGAAAGATTACAACGGGACCAAAACTTAGCTTTTGCATCATATTACAATATATCAAGCACTTTACTAACTTTCTGACTAAAGCCTAGAATGTAAATTGTACACCATATATTACCATTTAGTTTGTTGTGCTCTTCAGATTTGTATGTTAATCCAATACATTACACAGCCATATCATGTGCATTCTAGGGCCAGTATAGTAAAGTACGAGGGTCAATCAAAAAGTAATGCCTCCATGTCTGTAATTTGAGATCTATTAGAGTGACTGTGAATGTTCGTGTTATAGAGGTGTCCCTACCCCACTATACCACTATGTATGCTTTTCTTTTTCAGATTGAGTGATTAGAACCATGGATCTGCAGCTAAAACAACAAGCCGTAAATTAATTTCTGGCAAAAGAGGGTTGACTACCTAAGGAAATCCATAATCGGCTAAAGAATGTTTATGGGGATGCTGAAGTGGAATTTCAGTTTCTTTTTCTTGAAAACGTCTTCACCCAATGCTGCACATTGCTAATAGTGATGGGCCGAATTCGAACTTTAGAATTTGGAAAAAGTTTGAATTCGAACTCAAACTCAATGCAAGTCTATGGGGCTAGAACTTTGAAAATCAATTGACCCCATTTTGAAGGCTTGTATGCAATTTATTGGCCATAAAAAGGGTATGGGGATTCGGGCACTGCCCTAGGGGACAGGAATCAATGGAAAAAAAATACAGTTTCTAAAGGAGCAGTGATTTTAACATCACTTAGGTCTGGTATGAATGTTAGGAGGGACCCTGTTTAAAAAAAAAAGAAAGCATGGGGTTCCCCCCAGAGGTCATACCAGACCCTTAAGACTTTTGAAAAAATCTTTTATTTGAAAAAAAAAATCAAAAGACAAGTTTTTGACAAGTCTTTTATTCTATTCATTTTTTAAACCCACAAATGGATCCACCAACATTATAATGAAATGCAACAATGCTGAATACCACCAGCTTCTACCCCAACCCCCCCCCCCGGTCCAGCACATTCTGCTCCCGGAATGATGGAGCTGCGGGCCCTCTTCTTCCTCTCTAGGCTCCCCCCAACAGGCAGAACGCCAGGGCCCGGTCATAATTGCAACCGCTGCCACCCTGGTAGTTCTGCCAGTGGTTCAAATCACTCAATCTGAAAAAATAGGCATACATTAGTGGGGTAAGGACACCTCTATAACATGGTACATGTACTTTCACAGTCACTCTAATATGTCTCAAATTACAGAAACTGAGACATTACTTTTGAATTGAACCTCATATAATGAAGTCGTAATAAGGACAGTGCCAGAACATTAGAGCACTGGTTATGTCATAAAGCTGGACCCTCCAAGACCTTATCACTGAAATCCTTAGCCAGGTTACAGAGTCCCGATAATTTATTTTGGCACTGCAGAATATCAGATTGACTCAGCAACATTATAGGAGAGCCAAATATGTTTTTTATTTGAACTTGCAGTGCTAGCCATTTGGTTACCAATTTAACATAATAGAATCAGTGTTGCGATCTCCATTATATATTTCTCTTCTGAATTTTTCCCATCCGTTCAATGTTCTGAAACCTTCAAAGAGTAAACAATATGCAGTAATAGCTCAGATTTAACTCTGGTTATATAATGTATAGTATATAAACATGTGCCTGGTTGGTACGAGTAGAACTTTAACATTTGATACTAAATCCAGTTCTCTGAGCAAAAACAGAAACAAATCAGCTTGCTTGTTTTATCATTAGCTTCCAAATAGTAAACTGTACATGTAATTTAATTGCCTGAATATGATGTGTGGTTGCAGTTTCCATGGTCGAAGGATGCCAGGCAGGAAGTATATTCTCTCCTCGTTAACAGATCGTCATGTATTCATAAATACACTCTTTCCAGGCAGCACAAAAAAGCTCAGAGAGAATGTTGAAAACACAACTTTTTTTTGCAGCATCTCCCCAAATACAAAGGAGTGTTTGAGAGAATTGCTTACCTGCTGTAGCACATTGTAAGATTTTTGGGGGGGGGGGGGGGAGGGGGTGGAACACTGCTGTAGGTTTGCAAAATGTTCAGTAGTATAGTATAGTATACAGTACCACTACAGATGTCGCTGTAAATGGTATGGTTAACACAGTGAATCCACACACATATATGTATTTTCTTTCCTTATTATGGTCAGGGCTAAAAACATAAAGATTGGAAAATATTTTTATTTTCTTTTAAAAAATAAATATAGAGATAGCATATAATTGTATAACATAAAGCAGAGTATATTTATTTATCAATATTTAACACCAAACATTTTAATTAAAAACACCCTTCGCGCATGAAGGAAATAGCCTCCTATAAACCATACAGTCTATTATGCAGATGTGTATTGTATCACACCAGTGATTTCATCATGGAGGAGCTTGATGCTTGATAAATGGAAAGCACCATAAATCCAAAAAGATAAATATATATACAAATATACAACACTAATATGTTACAAATATAAAGTACATAACCATATGCATACATGATCCAACACAAAGCTAACGTCACCTGATAAAAACATGTGAAAGTCACATTTTAGGTGGGGGCTGTAGGAGGGGACAGATCCAAAGTTGGAACCGGCTACAGGTGACACTATGCAAAGAAAAAAAGCCATACCAATAATATGTGATTACTAATTTGGAATGAGCTAGGTAAAAACATTATATAAAGCCAATAAATCATTTCCTACAGTCTTGTCAAACATTTAAAGCCCAAGTAGATATGTAACATTCATTCAACCCTACATTAAACAAGAAAACGTATCATAGAAAGACCTGGCACCACCATGTCTAAACCAGTAGCTATTAAGCCATTGGCCATAAACTTTATAAAATAAGCACATCATTAAGGTTTGCTCAGGGTATCAAATATTGCTTAGTTTGCAGAATCCTGGATATTACATAATTTGCTGACACCTAAATGGGGGATAAGATTTAAATAGTGGTAACAAATGGTAATAAGACATCTAACCTGACCATTATGAAACAGCATATCTATAAAACATCTCCCAGAGATAGTCCCACCATTAAGACATTTTTACAGAGCTCAATAGCACAAGCTGAAATGTATACATGCAAATGAACAAAGAAATCATCCCTCACCAGATGTCTCCAAAAAGCTTTAAATCAGGCAAATCGGACCTCAAGGCTGCATTGTCTCTTTAGATAACCTACAGTCCTCTAAATATATATTTATATATATTTAGAGGACTGTAGGTTATCTAAAGAGACAATATATGTATATATTGTGGTATTGTGTGGCAATCCCACTGTAGAATTGGGTGTTATGATCACCTGGGATTCTCAGCCAGATGGGCTGAGACATTTCAGGAAGCAAGGGTTTGTGGGGATTACGTTTGGGATCCTGGAACTTGGAGGTTTCATGGTGATCCAGGAGGGAAGATGAGATCCCTAGGCCTAGATCCAGGCTTTAGCAGTGGCCAGCACTCGATGATTGCACAGGTGTGCACAGCCATTAAGAAAAGGATGCTGGCTAGGGGAATTAGCTCCTGCTGGGAAAGAGGAACAGACCGTGTTCAGGTGTCAGGAGAACGCCCCCAGAAGTCCGAGAGGAGTCAGGTGGTGAGTGTGCTGAAGGCACACTAAGACAGCCAGGGAGGCTGGGAGAGAACTGGTGAGGCAAGAGAGCCGTGAGCCTGAGGGGCCACCAGTACCAGCGTGGGACAGCACTTCAAAGAGGACCAGTGGGTTGGAAGTGCTAAGGTTTAAAGTAAAGTGGAAGCCAGGAGGCTGCTATTGTGCTGTTTTGAAGCCTTGCACGAATCCTATGTTGAACAACCCTGCGAGGGTATCCAAGATGGATATATGAACTTTGTTTTGAATAAAAGTGGGCTACCGAACCCTTAAACTGAAGATACTGCGAGTAGACTGCATTCTTAAGCGCTCACCATACAGTATGTGCTAATATCCCCGAACGTCACAATATATACAGTATATATACACACACACACATGCACTCAGGGCCTGGATTTTCATTTCGGGTGCCTGTAGGCGTAAGGCTGCCCTAAATGCCTATCCGCATCAAACAGGTATTTTACAGGGCAGCCTTACTCAGCGCCGGGGTCCTTCCCCTTCGTTTGCGGAAGCCAGCGGTGTAGTAAAATATATGGGTTATACACCATCTGATTTCTATAGGTTCTGATAACTGAATCAGACATCACAATTAAAGTGTAGGTAAACCCGTATAAGGAGCTTCTCTGGTTTACTAAATTTTGGTCTCTTAAATATACCATTAAAGCGTACAGTACTGCATTGTTATATATATTCAATACATGCAAATGTATACCTCTTTCTCTTGTCAGAAATCCAGTGAGCTCGAAAGCACTCTGCAGTGTTATCAGTCCAGTTCATATCTACTACAGAACACCTCCACCCATGTTGATGAGGAGAGGGGAAGGTGTTCTGTAGTGCTAGCACACTTGTTGTTCTAGGGTGACAACAGAGCTCCTCCATAGATACTGTTACAGTAAGTGAATTAGGGTTTTCACCTTATAATAGGAATTGTGTTACTAACAGGAACCCCAGATAGAAAAAGAGAAAAAAAAAGCCTAAAAAAAAGAGAACAGATGCAGCCACCACATCTTTGTTCTTGGGTTTAGATATGCTTGAAGACAGTTCTGTTCAGCAGTAAACTATTTTCTTGCACAAAATTTAAAGAAACCACATCTAAGGGAATCGGTTTGTCAATAGTAACCTTCAGTATCCAGATATTGCTGCAGCTTATATGTATGTTTGTATGTATGTTTACTGGTGATTTGTAACTTGACTGACTGATACATTTATCATCATCAATAGCTTTAGGCATTGTTCTGAATGTATATAAACCTGATTTCAGCACTGGTGCTTGTAGAAAACAGATGATTTCATAACAGGAGAGTAGGCTGCCATGAATACTAAGACAATTTGAATTGTAGTCCTAAACCTTTACAGGAAAATGCTTGCTTAAAAATAGAAAGAACTACAGTCACTTTAAAACTGGCCGGTGAATGTACATCATGTTAGGTCGTGTGCACACTGATATTACTTTTTTATTGTGAGCCTCAGGCGTGCCCACACTTACAGTTTCAAATCATGTCTCAGCAGACATGCTGTTTGCAATTAGAGTATTATGTGTGAATAAGAGAAAGGGTATTCGTAAAATGGAATTGGACCATGTGTCATGGCTAGTTGGCATACAGAACATACAGAGATGAGATGTTAGTTTGGACAGGTTTCACTTTCAGCTTCTGGCCCAATAGGTAATGTAAATATTTTTTCTCTATTAATGGTGCGTGTTACAAATCACAATTCTGATTATTTTATAACGTATATACAGGTCAAGAGGCACACGCAAGTTTTGTAAGGAGAACAAGATAACCTCTAGATTTACCTTTAGCCTCACATGTGCAGTTTGGCCAAGATGTGTGCAGCATACTGTTGTCTATGACCACCACTATTGGGCACTCACACTACCATTGGGCACTGTGGTCTGCTCCATGCTCCCTTGTCCTTCAGGTTTTGCTGCCTATTTGATATATCTTTTTGTATCTAGTAAGTTTGCATGATTGATTTAAACAATCATGTTGACAATTGGACCTGTGGGTTACTTAACTGACATTACAACTAGAGATTAGTTCCAGGTTTGGTATCAACACATGCTTGGACTAAATGTTGCCATATTACTACCTCTGCTAAATGTGACAGCAAAAAAAAAATTGCCCTTTAAGTCTTGTATGGATTTTAAGGGGGAAACCCTACACACAAAAAACAAGAAAAAAAGTACGCTCCCCTCAAAAATCCATGCCACGCTCTTATCTAGGCAGGCAGTCTGGCAGATAAGAAAGGCGGAAAGGCTTAGCATGTGCTCCCCCACCCCCCCGAACCATACCAGGCCACATGCCCTCAACATGGGGAGGTTACCTTTCCTAGAGAAAATATTGTCTGTCAAATCTGTGTGTCAAATCTCCCTAATGCCTCATTTCGGCAGTCTGCTGGTGCCTTTGCCTGTAATTGAGGTCCCTTTTGAGCACATAGCCAGTGGTTAAGTTACATGTACATCAATTGTCATGATGACACTTATTTTCCTGAGTGGCATCTATGCCACTCAGCCAGTTCCTTTGGGAAAGGCTCTTCCTTTGGGAAATACTTCCTCCCAAACCCTTGCCCTAGAGTTATTCCACATTTCTACCCACACAGGGTACTCAAAGGAGATTCTAACAGAACAAAGGGCTCCATGTCAAAGGATAAATAAAGAATTGTGTTGATTGTTGAATATTAAGCACTTGCACACTTCACTGTATTATTCCCAGATAGGCGTGTTGGTGGAAAGGTTTATTCAATCTTTGAAAAGATGGCCCTTGGGATCAAGCAGTGTTTGTGGCAGTATGCCTGAATTCCCTTTTGGTTACAAGGAGTTCCCAATATGTTTCAGTGAATGATGGACAAAATTCTTAGGTCTCATCAACATTTCGCAGCGGCAGGTATTAAACAAAACACCAAATCCATAAGGTAGAATGAGCTAGGGAAGGGCTCACACTGGCCATGATGACAGTAAAATACACAATCACTTTAACCACCTTCATATCTTCATGTTACACCCTCTTTCTTTCAAGGCTATTTTTCAGTTTTCAGTTCTGCGATAGTTTGACTGACAATTGCTTTGTCATGCAACACTGTACACAAATTAATTTTAAAACACTATTTTCGGACATTCATTTGGTGCTATTTAATGAAGGAAAAAAATCCCAAAACATTTTAAAAACTTCAAGATGATGTAATTTTTTTGCCACAATCTTTTTGAAACGAATAAACATGCTGTTATTGCTATGGTTAAAATAAAGTTGTCAGAATGGAAAAAGGACAAATTCCACATCTTGTTCCTTAAAGAAAATCTATATTTGGAAAGTATATATGCTGCCATTGCTGACCTGTGCATCCAAAAATACTGGTCCCCTGGCTGTCACGCTTATCTAAAGGCTTCAGTACTATTTCAATCACTAATCCAGGACACAGCTTGGGTTGTGACATCACTCTCTTGATCTGCATGCTTGTTTGGGTCAGTGACAAACAAAGTAATACATTCTGAGACAGACAGGAAATTTGAATTTTCAGGTGGTCAGTACTGGTAGGATTTCTTTAAAACATGAAACTTGGTGGCACTAGATGCATTGCATCATTAATGTACCGGTCAGACTCAGAGGGGGAGGAGGAGGTAAAGAGATTAATGCTCAGGTTACATAGAGTGGGAGGAGGTGAGGGGGTTAATGTGGAGGATAAGGGAGGTGAAGGTGTTTGTAAAGAGGCACTACATAGACAGGCACTCCGGCGCAATATCTTCTTTCTCCTAGCCATGCTTGCACAGCAGGACCCTAATTACTTCTATTTTGTCATGCCTCAAGCACCTCCTGTTCTCTGAAAGTGCAGTTATTCTATAACTCCTTCCTGCATGCAGTCTGTAAATTATTATTCCCATGCATAATGCACAATGCCCCTTGCAGAGGGTACATTTTTTGTAGGTCCTCCCCTAGACAGCTAGCAGCTGACAGTATGTGCAGCTGCTTGCTGTCAGAGTAGGCCACCAATGACAGCTCTAGTCCAAACTAATGATATGGGACCAGTCAAAGTAGTTCCCAGTCATTTGATCACTATGCCAGCTATGACAGATATTTTATTCACAAAAAAAGGCTTCATGAAGCCTGCAGTTGGCACCACAGATACTACTGCAGCCTGAATACTGCAGTGTGCAGTATGTTTAGTACTGTAATGGTCAGATACAGTTCTGAAAACTGTTAGGAAAACACTCCAGCATTTAAATCAGCACACACAATAAAGGGCTAATTCACAAATCTACGCAGGCAAAACAAGATTTAAAATAGGGAACATGATGCATATGTAAATGTGAAAGCACCACATCAAAAATTACATTCAGGTGAACTTTATTTTTTTTTAAAAACCTCAAAGTGTGAATGTACTGAAAATAGTTTTCTTTTTTAAAAATAATCTCAATCCTTGATGTCCGAAATGCTGTGAGCATAGTATGTTTTCGTTTGGGAAAGGCATAGAACATATCTCTCAATGTGAGCCCATGACAAGAGTAATCTGTTGATTAGTCACAGGAGAAGGCAGGAAAAACTGACGTTGATTACAGTCTGTTTGAACATCTGAAAAAACAGAGGTCTACATCAAGAGATATCTGAACCAGTCATCTCTGGTGATAGCCCCGTACACAATTTCTGCACACAGTGATTTATGTATTAAACAGCTTGGCAGTTATTTTAAATAGCCTACGCATATCTTGCCATCTTATCTGCTTTAGCCCACAGCCTATTTGCTGATTTGCATTATCTAGCAGTAGACATCAAATTAATGCCAGGCTTCAGATGTACTTACTGATAGAGGGCTCCCAAGCTGCAAATTAATTCTATGTCATATGTACAATGCAAGGCATCTAATGGCCAAATGATGGAAGCAATTTTCTTTGGCAAACTGATATACATCAAGAATTAATTCTCACTTTAAAGAGCAACACTAGTCAACAAGTAAAATCAATCTTAATGTTATCAAAATAATACTCTGCTCTGTTAGAGTCAGAAAAAAACACCCAAGATATCAGTATTGAGTGTTTGACAAAAAGCTGTACACAAATGTCACATTGCTACTGGCTGGGGGACTGCAGCCTCCTGTCTCAGGTTTCTTATCTGTATAAAGGTGCCCATACGCCTTACAATTTATCTGCAGATTTTCTGTGGTCAGATGGAAAAAGTGCAACAGATTGGCCCAGGTGGAGATTACTCCATCCACACAGTTAAGTGTAGATGGAGGGATCTGTTGCATCTTTTCCATCTGACCACAGAAAATCTGCAGATAAATTGTAAAGTGTATGGGCAGCTTAACCTCTATCATGCATTATTTCACAGAGGATGCTGTGAGCTCAGAGAGAGGGTTCTCTCCAAGGCATAATTTAAACCACTAATCATTCTTGTGCCCCAAACACATATTGCAGACTTTATCTGAGTTTTTAACCCATTAGTTGGAGAAACAAACATAATCTTGGTTATATATCTAAACTTCCAAGACTTAACAAACCTTGGATCAATATACATATGCATAGTCATAACCCTCCGCCACACTCTCCAACATTTGAACAGAATATGCGCAAACAATTTCTTAAGTTACAGACTCACATCATCACAGAAAGTCAACACTGGTGGGACATAGCTTTCTTAGAACAGTATCTCAAATTAGGCATAACCCCAAGAGGACTCCGGATCCAAAAGACTTGTGATTTTTTGGAGCAGGATCTTGCGTCCAACTGGCACCTTTTGGCAGAGTTTTGCATGAAAAAATGGATAGAACTGATCATCACTCAGAGAAAACGCAAACTAGAACACATGTCGGGGCGGGTACAGACCCTCCGCACTAACATCAACAACTCCTTTAGTCAATCCTGCTTATTGGTCCCCTGGACAAAGAACCTGGAATACAAAGTTAGAATACAAGAATACAACATTATCAGGTCCAAAGCCAAGAAACTTTTAAGAGACATTGCAGATTACAACCTAAATAGGGTATTTAGTTGGAAACATAGCTCTCGATACCACTTACAATCCTATCCCATTTCTCTTTTGGTCATCCATCCAGTACCTTCCTTGAGAGTGGCCAACCTTATATGGGATGAAACTTCCCTTAAATATCGACTTGGGCCAGTCCAGGATCCAGAAGCCATGGTAGGAAACAGTAATGAAGAACCCCTCCATCCTACCCGTTCACAATCACCTGCCTCACCCTCTCCCACTCCACTTGACCCAGAGGACACCACTGCACCACCCCCTATCTCTTCATCAATAAATCCATCACTCCTATCATAGGTAGTCGCGCTCCTCAAAAACGTGTTTTTTTTGTTGGTCTTGAGTCAACTTGTATCGATGGAGTTGGGCTGAAAATTTTCCTCCGAACAGTGACTGCAGTTGATTAACTGTTAGAATACAGAAGCCACAATGGGAGATTCATCCCTACGCGCTGAATAATGTGGATGGAGGAATCTGTTAGTGTATGGCCAGCTTAATCTCCAGTTTGATTGGGGATTTGAAGTGTATAAGGATTAAAATGCTCCCTTTATTTGTGTTTTGTCTCTCAATACAGTGCCAATGTGTGCTGCATTCTGCAAGGTTCTGATTTGTCATCACTGACTAATAAACAAGTGTAAGTTCAACATTAAAGAAGAACTCCAGGAAATGTTAAAAATAACCCTTGCAGTGAGACTATCCTCGCACTTCAAGGGTTAACGGCTCATTTTGTGCTAGGGGCTAAAATAAAGAAGATATTGTCACCTGACCCTCGGCTCTGCTTGGCTGCTAGACCGGTTCCCGCATCCTCTTCTCCCCCGGGCTCCAGCGGTCTAAGGACACGTGAAACAGATCTCACCAGAGCTGAATACAGATCTCTCCAGAGATGAATACAGATCTCACCAGAGCTTCGTACAAATCTCACCAGAGCTTCGTACAAATCTCACCAGAGCTTCGTACAAATCTCACCAGTGCTGTGTACAGATCTCACCAGTGCTGTGTACAGATCTCACCAGAACTGAATGCAGATCTCACCAGGCTGTGTGCAGATGTCACCAGGGCTGCGTTTAGATCTCACCAGGGCTGCGTTTAGATCTCTCCAGGGCTGCGTTTAGATCTCACCAGGACTGCATGTGGGTGTCTCCAGGGCTCTGCGGACAGGTGCTGGGATTAAAGGGTGGGTAGTGAGCTGAACAGGGCGGGTGCCAGTCATGTACCGACTTCGAGGCTGTATGTGTGGTGTGGGGCTGCCTCGCGCTGTGCCTGCACCGAAAAGGAGGAGATATGTGACAGGGCAGGCACTGTCAAAGACAGCTACTGCCAGGTCCCAAGCAGGCTGCCAGAGGTCCCTACAAGCGCAGGTACCTTAAGTAGCCGATCCGGTTTAAACATTTAAAGGGCCGGTGTTGGCTTTTAGTATCGGGGCATTTTTATGAGTGCAATTACCCATAAAAATGCCCTGTATCGGCCTCGATACCAATACTAGTATCGGGACACCCCTACTAATAACCATATCAATCTAGAGGTTTGTAAACTTACTTATTGAAGATGCCCATAGGATGTACTTCCTCAATGCCCTGACAATTTCATTTATCAGCAAGCAATTTCATTGTTTGCTGGAACCAATGCATGATGGGCTATGTAGTCTAGAGCAATCGAGATTGCATCACATCAAGCAGCATGGAAAGAGATACACAGAGTTGAAAGTGATAGACAGAGGGCAGCACCCACTACATAAAAGGAATGTTTTCAAGTAAGCTGTAATTGCATGATCAAAAACAACTCTAGTGTGTATTCCTATTACAATGCTGATGTTATAACAGGATAGTATATGCTGCAGCTACAACTCCTTTCATAAGCTTCCAGGGAAGTCAGGTGACTTTATAAATTAGAGAGGTTGAAGGGAAGGAGGTAGAGAGGCAGTTTCAGTTCAGGGTCTGAGAGGGTTACTGGAAATATGCCTTCTGTACACATTTAGAGAATTTTAACAAATGTTTAAAGGAGATGAAAATCCTGTTGTGGGCACCAGCATGACTGCACAGGTCAGGCATAGCTATGGCCAGCCATAAGCATCATGAAGATATAAGACAAGGTAAAAGATAATTTATTTACGGGTTCTTCACAGCTCAGAAAGTCAGTAACTTATTTCCCTTTGTTACGTCACAATTCCCAGTCAAAGTATAGGTTGCAGTTCTGTTTTGGTTATTTCATGGCTCAGTGAAGCACAGTATTTACTACCATCTCACTGGAGCATAATGGTGAAAGATTTTCAAGAACACACCAATTGCTGCACTTAACAAAAAGTGAATCAGAATGGGGACAGAATAAAAAAAATTTGGGTTATCAGATTCCTGTATAAACATCTTTCATGACTATTTTGCACTCTAAAGAGACATAAAATGCAAGTAATAGCAATATAAAATGTTTTTGATTGGAGCAAAATTGATTTTGGATTATAATTTCTCCTTGAGATAAAACACTCTAGAAAACATGGTGATAAATAAACCTAGAGGAATTGATTTGTTCTGTTCAGCAAGGGATTTACATTGGCTAGCTTAGCAAGGAATTGGTTTCTCCTGAAATTATTTTCTCATTCTAAGAACATTGGAAGCTATGTCACATAAGGAACCCCAATAACAACAACAACAACACCAGAATATCGTATTACATACAATACTGTGTTTGATTGCATAGTATGACAAACTATGCTTTTAGATATATCCTTTGGATCACATCAAAATCCTTGACCACAAGTGCAGGAAATCAAAGTGGAAGTGTAGTCTAAAAAGAAAATAGCCGTTGCATACAGCTATAATGGTCATTGTATTACCTGTATTTTTTTCCTCTTTTTAATGCATCCTTCGCCCCGGTTTTATCTGTGTCTCTTGTACTATACAGCTTTTACAGCATGACGAAGAAGATCTCACTTTGGAGCCTGCAATTCTTTATCTATATTGTTTGTGACTTGTCACTTGACACTGTTTCAATGTACAGTGAACTGTTCACTGCAGTTTGCCCTATACATTAACTATATCAATATCTAGGGATCAGGTTCATTCAAACAGTACAATACTCAGCACAGTAGAGATAGGGCTTACTTTCTTACTAATAAAAACACATTTTGTTTCAGAACATGATACACTGACACAGTGTGCTATAGGTAAAGTATTCACTCACTTATTAAAGCTGGACTCCAGGCAAACAGATAAAGTAGAACTGAAGCTACAACCTTTTTTAGTTTTGAATGGAGTAAGGGAGGGTTAATATATATATGTGTTCTATTGGAGGGATTTCCCTTCACTTCCTGTCCGATAGCCACATATATGGGAGCTGTTTCATCTGCCAAAGGATTTGTAGTTCTCTCTAGACATGTGCGATTCGTTTCGGAAGCATCCGAAATCCGAATTGCAGTTTCCGAATTATATTCGAAATACGAAATTCCGTTAACGAATTTCGGATCCGAATTTCTTTGAAACAGGAACTAATATTACCCCTGTAAATGAGGTTGAACAACATGACAAGATTTTTTTTTTAATCCGAAATACGGATCCGCTGCTGCTGAGAGTTGCATTACAATACACAGGCAGGAAATACAAAATTCCGTTGACGTATTTTCGTTCCGTTACGAACATTCGTTATATTGAAGTTAAAAAGCAAAGTACATTTATATTGGAGTTGATGGTAGTTTTTTTTTAAGTCCAAAATACGAAATTCGGATACGGAATCCATTAACGGAATTCGTATTTCGTTTTGGTTGACCAATCAGAGGTTTTCTCTTCTGCTGCTGAGAGTTGCATTATTATACAGGCAGGAAATACGAAATTCCGTTGACGTATTTTCGTTCCGTTACGAACATTCGTTATATTGAAGTTAATTAATGCAGTCGATAAATTGCATGCAGGTGTACCAGGAGGTAGCCAACTCCTCCTAATAAGGTGCAGGGACGCTCTGGAGGCCCAGCAACCAAAAATGCACGCTGGGACCCCAGTGAGGTGCCTTGGCGTGGCGGTGTGGCTTCTACATATTTTTGGCCAAAGGTTTGTGCAACTAAAACCTCTGATTTTAACGCATACTGTTGACAGGGCAATTTGTTTGGTTGCAGGCTAGCTGGCAGGTGAGCTGGGGATTTTCTGTGTTTTGTATTGTTGTAAGCCTTCCCAATGTGCACCCTGCCGTAAAGGCTAGTTATAGATTCATGCAGGTACCATGTTTTTTTCTAGCTTGAACTCTGCAGTACAGTGGTTGATATCAGGTCAGTTTCATTTAGATGCTTGTATTAAAAAAATACATTTAATGATGTATTGAACTATACATCTTCATTAATTGTGTGTTTTATATTTTTCTGGAGTTCATCTTTAACAAGTTTGTGGTGTATCAGGTCTTTAGCCTATATAGTACATACATAGAGGCTTAAGAAGTTGAAAATCTTCACTGAAAAAATGGTGTGAATATTCACTTTAATTATTCAATCATGTGAAAAGCATCTGAACACAATTGGAAATTGAAAGTTAACAGAAATTAGCTTTTCACTTGATTGGATAAATGAAGTATATAATTCATGAATTAAAAAAATATTCACACTATAATCAGTGAAGCTTCCCAACTTTCTATTCTAGTTCTCTGGCAATATAAAGGTGCCACACAATGTTTCTGCAGTTGGAGCTCAGCTGCCAAATTTCTAATGTTTGCTGCAAGGTAAATCCTGCATTGTGTCTCAAAGTGTACAGCCTAATCCAGTGCCTATGCACTGTAAAGGTGTCACACAATGTTTCCGCAGCTAGACCTCAACTGCTGCAGAGACAATGTGTGTGACCTATTCCAGTTATCTAGATGCAGAGATAGACACCGGCACTCCAAGGCAAGTCAAGTAAGCCTATTTATTCACGTACATGTTGCAAAGCAAAAGCACTAGGTGCAACGTTTCGGGGTCTCACAGGATCTCCTTCATCAGCCATCCACCGACATCCGCTGCACCCATTTCTTCACTGATGTAACAGCAGTTCTGAGTGCAATGAGTATATGGACTTTATCTATTCCAGTTATCTAGCACTGTATAGATGCCACAGGTGTTTTTGCAGCTGCATCTCAGCTGCTGAATTTGTAATGTTTACAGCAGTGAAAATGCTCTGTTGTACCTCAGAGTTTGCAACATAGAGTGCTGTTCTGGCACCCAAAAATATTTGTTGCTTTTGTCTCTCAAATAATACACTCTAATTTGTATTTAGGATACTGTAAACCTGTCTCGTCTTTCCCTCTTATATTCCGGCCTAATGAAGCTACTTACATACTGTCGAGCCACTGAACAATATTTGTGGCTATTGTCTCTCAAATAATACATTCTAATATTCATTTCAACATAAAACCTGCCTCTCCTCTCCATCTTACATTGTGACCTCACCAAGCTGATTATATATTGTCCAGCCACTGTACAATATTTGTAGCTTTAGTTTCTCAAATAATGCACCCTAATGTTTATGTCAAGATAAAACCTGCTCTTACATAATACACTAAAAAAAATTTGCAAGAAAAAAACCTTATTTGTTTCTTTCTATTTGCTGTCTATTCAAGTGTTTGTGTACTATCCTGATGCTAGCCAATTTCAATCATACTACACAAAGCCAAAATCTGTTTTGATTTTTATGGAGGAATAATTACTGATATGGTGATGTGAGGGAATTTGGAGAATGTGGGATTGTGGTTTTGAAGAGTTTTTGTGCATTTTGCTTTGTTAATTTTTTAAACGTTTAAGACGGTGCACTTTGGTACTATGAAAAAAGACAAACTCACAAGCCATACTATTAAACTGTTGTGCCACTGGCCAATTTGTGCATGGTTGAGTGCTTTGGCTTCATATTTAGAAAAATTCAACTTTCCTTTGACTTTTGGATGTGTTGTGACTATGACTTCCACCATTTAATTCAGTCCAATTACCTTTGGCTAAAAAAATGAGGGGTCACAGCCAGAACTAAAAAAGGCCTTTTTTTCCTAGTCGGATTAAATCAGATTGAAGTGCTGCTGCTGTATTTAAACCAAGCTAAATGTAAAAGTAAAAAAATCAATTACACAGCCAAAGCGATAGCCAGAATACGGTATCACTAAAGTTGTCTGTAAAAATTGCAATGTTTGGTAACACTATATACAGATTAAAGGCATCGCCAAAGAATGTAATTTAAAGGATAGGTATTTTTCACATTTCACCCTTAACACTCCAGTAAAATTACCCTGCCCGTGCTGTACATCATTTTTAGAAATGTGTTTTTGTTTTGTCAAAATCCCCCATGGTAGTGTCCTGCTACCTATCACCTAGACCTCTCACATTCCACGAAATTATATGAACTTTAGCCATAGGCAACACAACCCATCAACTTTTTGGAAAATACCGTACCTATTAGCCTTGATAATGGACAGAATTTAGTATAAAGATTTGTTTTATAGACCTCAATGGGGTTCCTTGCTAAGTACTGGTTCGTAGATTTCAAGCAGCATTTAACCTCCCCAATGATCTAACTTGGGCAGATTTGTTCATCCTGCAGTGCAATGCTTATGTTGCATACAGTACATCTCCGTGGACAAGTTCTGGTTGTGCCTACACTAATTTGTTTTATTCAGCTTCTGTAAGTATTAAAGTATTATTATAATCTTAAAAAGCAAAAGACTCACCGCTCCAATTCCACCAGACTGCAAATCAATACAGACATTGGGTGTAGGCTGCAGTGTGCTCCCACTTGTCAAACAATATCTCTCCAATTAGCCGCACTATTGTGGTGTATACCTCGTATTTTAAACTTTACATGAAATGTATAACAATAAAGTTGGATTTTTATAGAGCTTGGTTTCCTGCGGCTGATTGGAGAGATATTATTATAATCTTGTTATCATTATAAATAAGTATAAATCCAACCCTGAGAACATGCCAGTAGGAGGAAAGAGCAGAAGGAACAGAGTTTATGACATCAGTATGTTGCCACTCCTTCATTGTTCAACCAGCAGGCTGTGAGAGGGGGTTAATATACTACTGCACTTCTTTACTTTAACAAAGAAACCAGCATCACCCATCTATTGAGTCTCACAGACGTGTGTAAATCACAAAAGTGGCTGGACAGATTTTTGTGTCCAATGGCAGATAAGATAGATCCAATATATTTATGTCAAGTGTGTATTTTAGTTGTTTGCCTAACATTCAGGTTTAAATTCTGCTCTGCCTGTCCTTTAACTAGTCTATAAGGGATAAGAAAAACAGAATATAAATAAAGATTATATGTAATTGCATATTCATTCAGAACAATTTTAAGAATGTTTATCATGTTATCCATTAATATTTATAGGAGACAAATGATTTTTAAACATATGCTTAAAGATTTTATGTGTTGTATTACATTCTTTGCTGTACAGAGCAAAGTTTGATGAGATTTCTTGAGTAACTGATTTATTTACTAAGAAAAAGATATGCTAACGAGAGTTGTGTGCAATAGAAATTTCTATGTTTGCTTACATGGTGGTCTTATTCAACTCACTTTTCTTCCATTTCTGATTGGTTGTTTGCCATGGATTGGCATCAGGAAAGGAAAATTACCGATAGGTAAGTATACAATTTTCCGTTTTCCTGACACCAATCCATGGCAGCATACAATGGGATATAGCGATCACACATCCAGGGAGGGTAATTCTGAGATATTTATTTATTTGTACCACATTCAGAACCATCTTCACCTTGGACAAGACTCCTGGTTAGAGCCTGTAATGGGACAGGAACATATACCAGGTTACCGCCTTCCAGAATAACTCTGGAGGTATGTCACTAAATTCTATCCGTAAGGAAACATCCCTCGGAAGAGCGAACCCAGAGACTAATCTGTGGCTCCATCCGCCTGATCAGGCACAATGCATGTGACCTCGTGCACACAGAGTGCTACTTTCTAAACGCACCAGAAAGATGAACAGATCGACCTGAAAGAAGACGAGGTAACCTACATGTTCCTCCCCATCATAGCAGCCACATTTCAGGCATAAGCTGAAACAAAAAACTTGTCTGTGAAATGGAAGCAATAAGGTGGTTTGAAGGCTAATCTTGACTATCCAACACACTCCTCACTGAGTGAGCATATACTCTGAAAAGCAAAGCTCAAACCTTTGTAAGCTCCCACAACCTGAGACCTACTGGGCAAGTTAGTCAGAGGTGTTGGAAATGCAGCAGCATATACTAATGTACTGATGTCTTTTGAGCTGTAGATGGCGCTGTAGTGGAATGCTGATCCCTGTGTGGATGCTTATCTGTAATACACAAGAAATTAATTTCCTTCACAATGTTATATCCATTCAGGTAATGGCCTAAGCAAGTAAAACTTATTATCCATGATGGAGGAAGCATCCGAACATAAAGAGACCCCAAGAGACCATTCCTGCACCCCAACTCCAAGGCTATGGGGGAGGCTTCCCTTATAAGACTGCATTTAGCTACCTAACAAAGGGAACTTCGCAACAGGAGAGGCTGAACCTGTGCGGCAGGCCAGAAGAAACCAGCAAGGTGAGGGCAAAAACTCCAACATATCCTTAGTATAACCGGCTTGAGCAGTGAGGACAGAAAAAAGAATGGTGGCCTTGGGAGGCGTGCTTTAATTTATAGTATAACTGGTCCTGTGATTGGGCTGGGGCGGAGCCATACCCGTTGTATGCTGCCATGGATTGGTGTCAGGAAATATATATTGATGACCGGGGTGTTTACATCACCTTCCAGTCCAGGCCATTTTTCAGTATTTATGGCTGCGGTACTTTGACTGACGTGTGTCCGAGAAATTGCAAGAAAGTACCATACCCAAAATTGGACATTGGCAATGCTTTAAAAGCTTTTGCCGCTCATCAGTTTAGTGTTAACAGTGATTAATTACTTTAAAATTATTGCTCTTGCTCCAACGTTCACAGTCATATGTAACATATGCTGCACAATCATCATTTTCGCATGTAGGCGCACCCAAAGCATGCTTGCGTGTGTATGTGGGGATGGTAGACTTTAAATTTTTTTTGTGTTTTTTGTAATTTTTCTTATATGTGACTTTTATTGTTTTTGTAACTATTTTTTTTCACTTAACTTCATTACTAGCACATAGGGGGCTAACAATCCTCCTATGTGATAGCCAATATACAGTGACATGTCCTCTTTATGGAGACATCAGGGGTCTCTAAGACCCCTAATGTCACCTAGAGAACTCAGGGGAGCTGATGAAGCAGAAATCTGCTTTACCAGCTTCTGCCCAGCTTCTGTAGCTTCTCCAGGTCATCCCCATCCCAAAGCTTCAACCACAAGGCCTAAGTCTAAGGCCTCAGTCCAAGCACATGGCCACCCTCCCTTGGCAGCGGGTGTTCTTTTGCAATGGCCAACTCGTCGAAATCTCCAACTCGTTACATTACGTCTGGTAACTTGCATGTATGAGATTTCGACAAGATGGCGCTAGTGTACGTGCACCAGCCATGGCAGTGGCAGAATCCTCGTCAAGTTCTCCAGTTCCTGTCAGTGCACCTGTGCGACTTCACAATCCTCGTCGAGTTCCCCATCTCCCGTCAGTGTGCCTGTGCCATCCAAGAGCAGTATCGAGTTCTCCAATTAGAGTTACTGCGTCTGCGCATCCACCCGATGGCATAACATGAAATCTGTCAGCAGAAGATGCTCTCTGATTGGCTGCCTTTGCTTTGAAGTGACAAGGATTGTGAAGCTGCGCAGGCGCACTGACGTGAAGTGGAGAACTTGATGAGGATTTTAAAACTGCCATGGCTGGGGCATGTGCACTAGCACCATCTTGTCGAAATCTCCTACTGGCAAGTCATCGGATGTGACATAACGAGTTGGAGATCTTGACGAGTTGGACATTTCGATAGAACACCAGCTTAGTTGGATCAGACAATGCACACACATCCCTCCTCCAGGGCTGTGACCTGGGGAGGGATGTGTTTGGATTGTCTGATCCAGCAAGGCTATGACTTCCTAAGGTCACTCCTAAACATTTATACCCTTTCCTAGCATGCACCACAGGTAACCAGCTTCTTAGTGGTTGGTCAGGGAGATTCAAACATTTCTCACTCAGATTAGTGCAGCCTCATTTTTAAGTACAGAAGGTACAGGAAGTACAGATAAACTAAAATGAGACTAGTGAGAAAAAGGAGCCTGAAACTTCCTCTGCTTGCTTAATTTAAGAATACGTGATATTCATATGCAATATTTTATATTGACCTAAATGTATATATTTATATTTTGGATTTTTAAAAATTGTTGACCATAATACATGAATAAAGATAATTCAAAACCACTCTACCTCTACCATTTCCTTTATAACTAGTAAGAGAGGTATACAATTGTAGGAGTAATTCACTTATTTTACAAAACAAAGTTATCCAGTACCCTATTAGCCTGCAAAAGAGGACATGTGAAACCAGTTTCTTATTTGATAAAAAATCCTCTTATGTGTGATTACTACTCTCTCCACCCTGTAATATACCCTGTCTACCTTTCCTTCTCACAACAATGTCTTCTCTTCTTAAACTCTAATTTCTTTACCTTTCTGCTTTCTTCTATTACCCACAGCATATATCACTCTGTCTACTGCCCTATTCCAGTTACTGCATTCATCACCTCCTGCTTCTTCTGAACCCACATCCTGACATAACCTCCAGGACAGAGGGGCATGTTCATTCATATACTGTAAAATGCACTCATATCTTACTTCCTGTGACAGCCAGCTTATAGAGGGTTACTCACTTGGATCTCAACTGTGGATATGTAGTTTGTGGTCGGAGTTAAGTATTAAGCCCCTGAAATGCTAAGACTGTATTACTTCATACAGCTTCCTTCACCAGTTGGAAGATTCAGATTCAACAGGACTTAAAGGAGAGCTATGAGGTGAGTGATTTTCACTCAACCTCATAGTTCGAGTCGACCTGTGACAATGAAACTGTCACAGGTCGGCTCTATAGATCGGGAAGTGAGCGAACGCATACTGTCACTCGCTCACTTTAAGATCATCTCCCTGCAGAGAGCAGTGACTGTCAGTCACCGCTCCCCGCAGGGATTTCCCCCACTCCGATCCCCCAGCGCTGACTGGAGAAATAGACAGGGGAGGGGTGGGCACAGCTGGCTCTGCCTCTAGGTAGGGATCCGTCCCGGCTGTGGCGATCTCGGTATATAGTGAGCAATGGATCGCTATATTCTGGGCTTTCCGTCACGGGAGGACGTTAGAATATGTCCTCCCGTAACCCTTAACAGAACTATGGGATTAAAAGGTTACCCCATAGTCCTCTTTTAAGGAAGGAAATAAAGTTCTCAGCTTGAGTACACAACATAAATCCTTAATGCGATCAGAAATAAAGTAACTTAATTAGAGAAATGGTAATGCAGGCACATGCGTCCAAACTTACCGTGTTTCCCCGAAAATAAGACAGTGTCTTATATTTTTTTTTCACAAAAAAAGACACTAGGTCTTATTTTCGGGGGGTGTCTTATGTGTACCTGGCTGCAGCTGTCCGCTCGTGCGTGCGGTAGGGAGGGAGCTGCGGCCGTGACATGTAAAATTCTATTATACCCCGAAAGTAAGACCTAGCGGATCTCTGTAATATAAGACCTACCACCGAACTAGGTCTTATTTTCGGGGTAGGTCTTATATTACAGAAATCCCTGATGATAGCACTAGGTCTTATTTTCGGGCTAGGTCTTACTTTCGGGGAAACACGGTAAATTCCCCTGTCTTTAGTTTCAAAGTAACAAACTTGGGATTGTCTTTTCAACATACAAAGTTCATGCCACAATCTAGAGGTAGTAGGAAGGAGACATATACATGCAGTTAGGATGAATGTAGCTTGCTAACGCACGGAGTCAGATTTTTATTAGCGGAAACCTTAGAGCACATACTCTGGAGAAGCTGTGACAAGGAGCTGAGGCACAGGTCTGGGGTGGAGTGCGGTTGCTGTTGGTTACAGGGCAGAGGCACAGCTGAGTCTGAAGGCTGACATGGCTGCAAAAGGACTCAGGGTAATTCAGCATGGAGAGCGGGTGCAAGTAGCAGAACACTTCAGAATGGAGAGCGGTTACAAAGTAGCAGGTTACTTCAGGATGGAGAGCGGATACAAAGTATTGTATAACCTCAGGCTGGAGAGTGGTAACAGCCAGCTGTTGCCGCCATGTTTACACTAGGCAATTGAATCCCATGGCTTAAGACAACTACGAAGGTTGGGTGTGAGAGGCGTGTGTATGAGAGGCAGGGAGGTGGCACAGCCCACTGAAGCTGGCTTGAAGGGAGGGTAAGTATGTTACACTCGCCCTTTTGCTTCTCCTAACTTCTGGGGATATTTTGCTCAGTTCTGGCCCATTGAAATCTAATATTTATCCCCACACCTGTCACCCTCCTTCCTCTGACAGTAGCCACAATCCACACACTCTAATTTCTATTCCCTGGCTTCCAGGAACCAGTCCCCCTTTCTCTGGAATGTCCACTTGCTCTGTAAAAGCTCATTAGTTTTCCTGATCTTTTTATCTCTAACTCATTTAGCCTACCTACTGTTCCTGAAACCTGGCTTCAGGAATCTTACTCTTAGCCTCCTGCTGTCCTCTCTCACAGTGGCCTCCACTGGATTCAGTGGGTGAAATGGAGATGGAATTGGAATCCTCCTCTCTACACAAAGCGCTTCTCATGTTTTTCCTTCACCTCCCACTCTATGCCTCTCGTATTTTGAAGCTCACTGTATATGTAGCTTGTCTCTCCAGTTTCTCTAAGGCACGTGTGTCAAACTCAAGGCCCAGGGGCCGTATCTGGCCCACCAGGCCATTTCCTAGACTTCAACTTTCAGATCTAGGTATTAAGTTATTACTAAAACCAGTGATAATTGAATGCAGAGGCAATTATGATAAAAATTAGATACATTTATATAGTCTTAAAGATACCTTTGAGGGCAACCATAATGTTGATGCGGCCTATGATTAAATTGAGTTTGACACCCCTGCTCTAAGGATTGCTGTGATTTAGGGTGTTTTCACCACTTCAACCTTCTCTTCACTACTATTCTATTGACAACCTCAACAAAAGATATCTCACCCCTATCCGGCCATTAGCTGGCCACTGTTTACCACAGTTCATTCTAGCCCTCCCTGGACACACTTTCCTCACTACACTAAGAATTGGGGCCCATCCACTACAACCTTGGTAAACAGATACCACCATAAATATCAAAAGACATAGCGCGCTCTTGAGCAAGTGCCCCACTGCCTCCACCTACTACCTCATTCACTGTCCAGTAGATTGCCAATCATTACAAAAACAAGAAACATTAATTTCATGATGAGTTCTCCACTGTCCAGTTATCTTCCCTAATTAACATGTCATGTTCACCACTGCATTCAATAGTTTCCTCTTTTGACCCTGTTAACACAAAGGAGGTTGCTAAACTTTTCTATGACACCTGCCTCACCTACTGCCCCTCGACACCATTCCCTCACAACTACTTTGGTCACCCTCTTGCTCTGTTTTATGCTCTTTCACTCGCATCTTCAATCTTTCCCTTTTTACTGGAATTTTCCCCTCTCCCCTCCCCATGCACTGTTCACACCATACTTAAAAAGCTCTCACTTGACCCCACCAGTATGAACAACTGAAGACGAATTTCAATGCTCCTGTTTACCTCCCACTCACTCATCAGCTCCTCCCGTGCTAGTCTCTGGGACTTCTCCAGAGTCTCTCCCGACCTTTGAAACTCCCTACCCAAAACCTGTACAGCTGACTCTACTGTGTTTGTGGGTATTCTCTCGAAACTCATCTTAGGGAAGCATATTCTACCTCTTCCTAACAACAGATATTGTACTTTCTGAAACAGTTACTACCTCTTGTAAAACTAAAAGTGTCTTGTACAGGACACTATCTGCATGTAGTTTGCATGTTCTCCCAGTCAGTGCTGTTGAAATAATTTTTGCCCACACAGACGGAGGTGCATTTTTCCACGCCCCCTCCTCCGGTGCCCTTAGCCGGCTGCCTATGTAGCCTTACTCTAGTGCTAGCCCTGCATAGACATCCCAGAAAGCAGCGGAAAACTAATAGATCTGTGATATATTAATGTTACAGGTCACACCAAATATCTCAGAAGCATTTAGAAAAAAGGAAGACCATCAGCCACTTGTGCCATATATGTAAAGCCACAAGCAATGACACCCTAAATAGTTAAATAGTTCACTGTGGAGCACCCCAATAGAAAGACACCCCGAAGTGCACTCCAGAAAGCATAACTAAGATATCCATGTCACAGCTCACACATCTCCAGCATTTGGGAAAAGAATGACCATCATGTACTGGAGCCCTATATGTAGTGCCACCAATACAAGGACGCTACCCCCCCATAATAGACCATCACACCAGGAGGAAGCATAACTAACAGCAGATAACAAGAGACCATAAATTGATGTTTAACTGCTTCAAGACTGCCTAACGCAGATAAACGATAGCATCCTTAAAGTGACAATAAACCCTCAGATTTTTAAACAATACTGTAATGTGTGCCTTACTGTAATCCATGGTTGTTTCCCTTCTCTTTGCTGCTCTTCCTTTTAAATCCATATCTGTTCTCATGCTGGGCAGACCTTCTGTTTTACAGCAGACTGCCTTGTCTCAGGAATGGATATACGGTGTCTGTGTATACGTTTTTTGTATAGGCTTGAAATCTGAGCCAGCACTACAGGAAGAGGCCCTGAGCTGAAAAGGGAAGTTCTTCTCAAGCATGAGAAGACATGAGGATTTAAAAGGAAGAGCAGCAAAGAGAAGGGAAACAACCATGCATTACAGTAAGGCACACATTACAGTATTGTTTTATGTTAAAAAATCTGAGGGTTTAATGTCACTTTAAGCAGTTTTACCAAGATTTGTGAGTGATGGCTGTTCACATACAAGTGATTCGGCAGCTATAGAACTACCCAATCACTTGGACGGTGCCGTCGAGTTTGCTCCCCCACCGCCAGCCACTGCGGGCTCTGCTGTCCCCATGCGGGCCCGGGACTGGCACGGCTGGTCTGTTCTCTTCGATCAGAGATCTCCTAGCTGCTGATCTCCCCTCCGATCACTGGACCCGGAAGTGATGTGTATTGCTATTACTTCCGGTGTCACTCTGAAATTTATCTGGCTCCTGTAGCCTAGAGAAGAAGCTCGTGAAGCAGATCTGTGCTTCATCCACTTCTTTGGGGTCCCTAGGTGACAGTAGGGGTCTAAAAGACCCCTGAGATCTCCATAAAGAGGACCTATCACATCTTCTTTGCTGTGTGTGGATGGACCCCAAAGATGAGAAGCTAGATACCGTCGGCTTTGCTGTGCTCGTCTCCCAGGCTCAGGTGGATGTAGACCCCCAGGCAGTGCAGGACCCCCAAGGTCAGTCCCCAAGCTCCCGTGGTGCTGTACACACACACACGTACCTGCATTTCGGAACCAGGAGAACTGCTCCTCCTACTATCCAGACAGTGGGCAGCAGTTAGTATGAGGTACTCCAGAGAGGGGACATCACATGCATGACAGCTCCAGGCAGGCCCCGAAGTGAGTATGCACAGCAGAGAGTACAGGGGGCGGGGGTTAGATTATAGCAGCCCGAGCCCCATCCATACCACTGCATTTATGTATGTGAGGCAGTGTGTCTGCAGGGCACACCACCTCCCATACACGATTTTTCCACCTGCCTCCCCTCCTGGTACCTTCAGACAGCTTCTTGTGCTTCCTTACGCTAATGCCAGCCCTGCTCACTGTACTTGCGTGGGTTTCCTCCAGGTACTCCGGTTTTCTCCCACATGCCAAAGACATGCTGGTAGGTTAATTGGCTTTTGCCTAAAATTGGCCCTAGTATGTGTATGTATGCAAGGCAGAGACCTTAGATTGCAAGCTCCTTGAGTGCAGGGATGGAATATACAGTATGTAAAGCGCTGCGCTATATAAATACCTGTAATCAGGGCAGCCATCAGAAAATCTGGGGCCCTTTACACGGCTTTGGGCTGGGCCCCCCCGGTCGTCGCCCATTC